>NC_090908.1:13736578-14019988 GCF_040956055.1 Brachionichthys hirsutus | reverse complement strand
CCCTAACCCTAACCCTAACCCTAACCCTAACCCTAACCCTAACCCTAACCCTAACCCTAACCCTAACCCTAACCCAAACCCTAACCCTAACCCTAACCCTAACCCTAACCCTAACCCTAACCCTAACCCTAACCCTAACCCTAACCCTAACCCTAACCCTAACCCTAACCCTAACCCTAACCCTAACCCTAACCCTAACCCTAACCCTAACCCTAACCCTAACCCTAACCCTAAAACCCTAACCCTAACCCTAACCCTAACCCTAACCCTAACCCTAACCCTAACCCTAACCCTAACCCTAACCCAACCCTAACCCTAACCCTAACCCTAACCCTAACCCTAACCCTAACCCTAACCCTAACCCTAACCCTAACCCTAACCCTAACCCTAACCCTAACCCTAACCCTAACCCTAACCCTAACCCTAACCCTAACCCTAACCCTAACCCTAACCCTAACCCTAACCCTAACCCTAACCCTAACCCTAACCCTAACCCTAACCCTAACCCTAACCCTAACCCTAACCCTAACCCTAACCCTAACCCTAACCCTAACCCTAACCCTAACCCTAACCCTAACCCTAACCCTAACCCTAACCCTAACCCTAACCCTAACCCTAACCCTAACCCTAACCCTAACCCTAACCCTAACCCTAACCCTAACCCTAACCCTAACCCTAACCCTAACCCTAACCCTAACCCTAACCCTAACCCTAACCCTAACCCTAACCCTAACCCTAACCCTAACCCTAACCCTAACCCTAACCCTAACCCTAACCCTAACCCTAACCCTAACCCTAACCCTAACCCTAACCCTAACCCTAACCCTAACCCTAACCCTAACCCTAACCCTAACCCTAACCCTAACCCTAACCCTAACCCTAACCCTAACCCTAACCCTAACCCTAACCCTAACCCTAACCCTAACCCTAACCCTAACCCTAACCCTAACCCTAACCCTAACCCTAACCCTAACCCTAACCCTAACCCTAACCCTAACCCTAACCCTAACCCTAACCCTAACCCTAACCCTAACCCTAACCCTAACCCTAACCCTAACCCTAACCCTAACCCTAACCCTAACCCTAACCCTAACCCTAACCCTAACCCTAACCCTAACCCTAACCCTAACCCTAACCCTAACCCTAACCCTAACCCTAACCCTAACCCTAACCCTAACCCTAACCCTAACCCTAACCCTAACCCTAACCCTAACCCTAACCCTAACCCTAACCCTAACCCTAACCCTAACCCTAACCCTAACCCTAACCCTAACCCTAACCCTAACCCTAACCCTAACCCTAACCCTAACCCTAACCCTAACCCTAACCCTAACCCTAACCCTAACCCTAACCCTAACCCTAACCCCTAACCCTAACCCTAACCCCTAACCCTAACCCTAACCCTAACCCCTAACCCCTAACCCCTAACCCCTAACCCCTAACCCCTAACCCCTAACCCCTACCCCTAACCCCTAACCCCTAACCCCTAACCCTAACCCCTAACCCCTAACCCCTAACCCTAACCCTAACCCTAACCCTAACCCTGATTTTCAAAATTGCGCCACAAGTCGGATTCGAACACGAGACGTCTGGGATGCGGGGCACAGGCAATTGCCACTACACCACCGCCTCACCTGTTCCAGGTTTCGAGATTCAAGACACTTTATCTATTCAGCATGCCACGGGGGCATTCTGGGTAGCGTAACTGCGTCATACTTTTCAGCAAATCAGCCCGGTGATTATCTGTTTTAAAGGTGGGTGGGGATTTCCGCTCAGTCCAGTCGTGGAGGGAAGAGCGGCAGGAGCAGACGACGGATCAGCATCAGCAATCGGCAGAATCTCCATTGAAGTCAAGATGAACAAAAAAAACCGTCGTCTTCCGGTAAGGACCCTTAGTTAACGTTCTACTATTCTTACAGAGACCGATTTCTGCAACTCAAGACGACAGACACGTGCGTTTTTACGCAGCTAATAGGGTTGTAGGCAAGACGCGTTTTATGATGCGCCATGAAAGAGAACTTGTAGCTTAATTAACTGTATTAAAATAGCGTCCAGAAAATATTAAGTGTTTGTCTTGGCCGTGAGCTAATCTGGCGTGCCGTGTAATTATATTTTGCCCACGAGGCAATATAAAATTCATATCAGCAATGGGCCGTATGTAAATGTTTCGGTGCGTTTTAATAATAAATTAAAAAAAAAAAAAAAGCAGCACATTCGCCGCAAATATTAAAAATCTCATAAAGCTCTGCTCTTTTTTTTGAAGCTTTGGATTCTTATAAATTTATTGTGTCCAGGCCTCAGAACGCAGGACCGGCGGAGGCAGCGGAGGCTCCCCTCACAGCATCACCTGATGCGAAGGCAGCGCCTAAGCTGGCAACACCGGAGGGTCAAGGGCCGGAGGAGCGGTCTGGCAGCAAGACGCTGCCGTCAGACAAGCGGGTGAGACATGAGCGGCTGCAGTGCTTAAAACAGACGGTGAGCGAGGAAGCTTTAAATTCAAAATCAGTAAACTAAATCTTACCTTACCTACAATTAAAAAAATTGCTGTTTGATGTGCTGTTTTCCCCGGTACGCGTTTTAAAAGCGCGGGGTGAACTAAGAAAGTTAGGCCCAAAGCCTGCCGCCAGTTCCAGTTTTTTGCGCGGCCGTGCCGCGTCGTGGCGACACGTGACCACCACCATCGGATTCGTCTCGTTCCGCTGATGTTGTTTGATGTGCTGTTTTCCCCAGTACGACTTTTCTGCACAAGGGGTGAACTGAGAGAAATTTAGGCCCAAAGCCTGAGGCCGCTTCTGGGTTTTTGCACGTCACGAGGCCGCGCCCGGTCGTAGCGACACATGACCACCACCATCGGATTCGTCTCGACTCGCTGATGCGGTTTGATGTGCCGTTTGTCCCGGTTCTCCCTCGCAAAGTGGAACCTTCCTCAAAAAACGGACAGGGGCACGCTGCTAAAAGCCATGCCCAGAAAGGTGCACTGCGCGGTGGGTAGATTTAGTGGGGGGGGGGGGGGGTTGATTTGGGGGCCCGTAGCGTCACTTTCCGGGCACGCAGAAGGTCGTGACGCCGTTGTACTTGCTTGACTTGGTGTATTATTAAAATACATAAATGCATATTTATTTAATGGTTACAAACTTCCAGGATGACTCTGTTATTACTTTTTTCCACAGTTGACGCCTTGGAGGATCCTTCCTGCCTTTGGAGCACCCGTCCAGCCGTGGAGGATCCGTGCAGTTCACTGTTCTGTGTATTCTGTGTATTAAAGTGTATTCTTGCAAACACTTGTACTTCATTGGTGTATAATCAACTGTCTGTAATCTTGCTAGCACAGAATGGTTGTCCAGATTTTGTAGATCGTTCGTGCAGTACCGGACAGCTGTGGACGACCCGTCCTGCGTGTGGACCACCTGTCCAGCCTTTGGATGACCCGCCCTGCAGTGGGCCCCTCTTGCTGTTGAGAACCCGTCCAGCCTTGGATTGCCCGTACAGTTCAATACTCTGTGTATTAAAGTTTATTCTTGCAAACACGTGTACTTCATTTGTGTATAACCAACTGTCTGTAATCTTGCTGCGATGTAATTATTGTCCAGATTATGGTCGGTAAGTCGAAGTGGTCATGCGATTTCTACCCCGAAGGGCCCCGGTCCCGGATTTGTACCCTGCAGGCCACATGTTGGAGAAAACAACGCCGCGCAAAATATTACAATAATCCATATTTCTACTGTATGCAGTGACTCCACAGTGCTTAGTTAACCCACCCGGACCGTCAGCTGTTCGCGGGGACGTTGTCCCGAGGGACTGCGCTGGTTTTAGCGTTGCCGCAGACGGCCGCGCGAAATATGACAACAATCCATATTTCTACTGCATGCAGTGACTCCACAGTGCTTAGTTAACCCCCCCGGACCGTCAGCTGTTCCCGAGGGACTGCGCTGGTTTGAAAATATCGTTTTTAATGTGCAAGTACTAGCGAGTAGGGATAATGTACAAGATTGTCCTTAACGTGTACTTACGACCGCGGTACACACACACACACGCAGGCGCGAAACACAGACGATGTCAGCAAAGAACTTTTTCTAATCTCGGCCGTTTTGTATTTTGACTTCAGAACGCCAAACCTTATCTAATATTTTAAGATTCTATATTTTGTACATTAATACATTAGAGCTATCTATAAACACCGACGTGTGGACGGTACCACCCTGATGTCGGGGGGGGATTTCACACGCCCTCCTGGTCTCAGCTTGGCGCCGCAGCGGGTCGATGCCTCCGAATCCCCCCCGTTTGCTGATTCCTATCAGCGTTCCCCGTTCCCAGACGGTACGACCCGATGAATGTTCAAAGAATTCCTACGAGGCCTTTTATATGAACGCCATACTGATGGTCATCCGACGGATGGGGACGGATGAGCCCATGTGGCAATGTACCCTTTGATGTGCCGCCACCCCTCCCTTAGAGCAGTATTGCACGGCACGTTATTTCACAACGATCTTAATTCTGGCAGTTCCACCAATTTTAGTCGTTTTATTTTAGGGGTTAATAGCATTTCAGCCGCTTGGCTGCGCCACCGAGTACGATAATCAATAAATGTGCGGAAAATCAATAAATGTGCGGAAGGTGGCGAGGTTTTACCAGAGAATAAGGTGGAACGCGGTGACTGTAGACGGGTAACGGTCAGACCGACCTCATCTTAGAGCATCTCTCCAACCCGCTGCTGCCAAACTCTCCGTTTGCCCCTTTGGAACACTGTAAACTTTATCGTTTTTAACAATTGGGGGAAAAATAAAGCAGTTATTGGGACCGTTTCTGTATTTATTAGGTGTGAGAGGCATTGCAGAATCTGTTCAACGCGTTTCTACAATGTTGTGGGCGTTCCCGTACGCCACCTAGTGGACAGAGAAAGTGACCGCCGTACACAATCACTCGTCCTGACAGGGCTTGACGTCATAATTCCAGGTTTGTCTCGCTGTAAACATGAGCCTCGCGCGCCGCTCGTAACTTTACATCACCCCAGTGGAGTCATTGAACGCGCCGTTTCCCATTTACTTTACCAAACAACAAACCTCAAATTCTTGTAAAAAAAAATACATGCTGCACCCCTTGGTTTTGAACCCAGGAGCTTCTGGCCGGGAGTCAAGTGTGCTACCCACTGCACCACCGAGAACGCAGTGTGATGTCGCATAAGGAAAAAGCACAGCTCCAGTGCAACACGCTGCGGTCTGGAATAGCAGCTCATCATCCGACAAGCATGACTCTGTTAACGCCTCGGGTTTCCTCCCCCGCACTGTGGGGCGGTTGGTATTGCTACCAACCGCCGTGTCGGAGGCCCCGGGTTCGAGTCCCGCTGGGGGAGTGGGGTAGAACGGGGGTAGCAGGGTAGGCCTAGGGCCTTGCCTGGGCGGAGTGAACTGGACCGGTCCACTTCACTCTGCCCAGGTGGCCCTGGGTCTACCCTGCTACCCCCTCTCTATCCCATTCCCGTAGTGGGATTTGAAGCCGGGGCTCTTTGAACTTTTCAACATTGCTACCAACTATTCCCCCACCCCCGTGCACACACCGACGGACGCACTCACACGCCACGGACAATTTGGAGTAACCGACTCCCCTAAATTGCACGTTTTTGGAGGTGGGCGGAAACGGGAGAACCCCGACGCAGACACGATTTGAACCCAGTACCATCTGGCTGTGAGGCCAGCATAAACTCGACCAGCTGATAACCAGTCATTAACAAATTCTCAACACCAACGATGACATCACAGACAATCTGAATGTAAATATACATACTTTAATCTCATGTCCAAGCAGATCAGACCGGCAATATGAAGAAAATGTACATTTATATTTCTATCCATCCGGTTCACGTTTCACATCCAACACTGTAAAAAATAAAACAGCAAATACACTGCAAAAAAAAACCATGTGCTGACAGGATGTGATGTCACAGATCACACACCCAAGCCTCGCTGTATCAGAAAGTCTTTGAGAACACCGAGTCGCTCCACCAGCATCGCATCCACGTCTGACTCGCCCCCACGAGGGACGCTGCCATTGCACCGACGGAGAGATGCTTTCCGCTTCCTGGGGACCATGGTAACAGGAAGTCCCGCCCCTGAAGTCGACAAACATTTTGAAAAAAGAAGTGTGAAGAACAAGATGAAGAAAAGAGAAGTGCTACCTGTATGTAGTAATAATGAATATAACTGCGTAGTTAGAAATAAAATACAAAATAACACAAAGGAGGGACATAAATAAGGAGACTACCGTCGCTTTATCATGCTCTCAATACATTTCCCAACCCACCTTGCAGTCTCTTCCTTTTCCGGGGAAGAGTAAAGTCAGGAAAAAGGACAACCCTCCGTCTTTTCTGCTGTCCAATCAGGAGTAGCGCTCCTCAAACATTGTTTCAAGACTCCTGTGGGGTGAAAAACAAAATATGGTAGAAGACTGGAGATTCAGCGAGATTTGCATTATTCATTTTAAAGGTTACCTTTACCTGTTGGTTGAGGGGGAATTGTAGTTCTTGTTCGTATAAATCTCCTCCAGACTGAACTCTTTCTTCTTTAACCTGAAAAAATGTTCACTGATGATTTTGGAATATGGTCAATGTGTTTGTAAATGACTGCGTTCATTTCCTCCACACCCACGCGACCTACCTTTTGACCTTTGGCAGTCCCATTGGCGTGAGCAACATTTCACGCGGTGATGCCCGCCGGATTCGAATCTGTGAGACGCGTTCGGCTCGCTGACATAAAATGGACACAGAGATCCAATCAGTGGAAACCATGAGTAAAAATGACTTGACAATAAAAAATCGGAAACAACAGAAAAAATATCCACCTCTCCATTTGTGCTGAGAAACTCTGGGCCTGCTGTCGATTGGCTCGTGGAAAGCAGAGCAGACAGTCCATTGGCCGAAGATGACGGCGAAGGAAGAGACCGTCGCCGGGGGAGGCGTAGGCAACGGGAGCTGTGATTGGACCGCTGCTTCTGAAGTCGCCGGGTGGGAGAAGCTGGGCTGTTAGGAGGAGACGCTCCAAGGAGACACAGGCGGAGACAAAACTCCTGACGGACAACAAAAAGGCAGCGAGTTCCCTCGCTCAGCTGGTCCGCGTGGAAACAGAAGTCCTCAAACGGACTTTCCATCCATCAAAACAAACCCGTTTCAGACGCGCCGCCATCGGCCTCATCGTCAGCCGAAGGCCGAGCTGGATGCCGCGTCGCCGCCCCCGAGCCCTGCCGCCTGCCATCGCTGCCCTTCAGGGTCAGAGGTCGACTCAGCATTTTTGAGGACTGTGAGAGAGACAGAATAACATCTAACGACAAAAAGAGTTCTGGGCCTCCAGCCGAGGAAGGTTGAAGTCACCTGAAAGTTGTTTGTGCCATTTGCTCCACGCACGCGCGCACACACACGCACACGCACACACACACGCACACGCACGCTTAAAGAGGAGTTAAAGAAGCCATTTCTGGAGAAACCATCTCTGAACAGAGGAGGAGGATTAAGACACCGTATATTATTATTGTAGAATCTTCCCAACACCAAATCTGTGTACGTAACAAGTGTAAAATCTTTTTAACCTGAATACTTGTCTCGTAATTGCACTTCCGGTTAGATGCTAAACTGCACTTCATTACCCCCCCCCAGCCACACCTGGGTGCAGCTCAACAAAAGAGCTCACCTGAGGGTGTCTAATTTCTCTCGCGGCTCAGAATCCCATAAACATTTCTACAAGTTAATTCATCGTCATTTGACGAACAGGAGTTCCTTTTTTTTTTTGGCCTTATTACTTTCTCACATCGGTCTTTCTTATGTGACATGAAACAAAGGGACACTCACAGAAAACGAGCGGTATTTAGGATCGGCGTGAGAACAGAACAGAAAAAAGGAATTTGGAGAAAATACAAAAGCTGCTCGAGCTAGCTGCGCCTAGCTACCGTTAGCATATTATATTGCGCGTGAATCGGTTAAAACGTCATAAATCGGGAAACTCATTTTACCTTTTCAAAGCCTCCGGATTCGTTTGGTCTCCTTTAACTCCTCTTATCTCATTTTAAGCGCTTCCGACGCTAGAAAATGCCAAACCTGGCCGTGCGGTCCGGTGCAAGACGCTCTTCTGACGTCACTAATGCCCGGCGTTAAATAGCGGAAGTCACAATCACAATGATGGAACTTCCGCTGAAAGTTTCAAAATAAAAGTGTTAGTCTAGCGCAGTGTTTCCCAACCTTTTTTGAGCCGCGGCACATTTTTAACATTTACAAAATTCTGCGGCACACCCCCAACCAAAATGACACAAAATTACACTCCAACGGTACATATTAGATTAGATTAGTTTTTTTATGTACCCGTATGCGGGTGTGACACAGCATGTTGGGGGTCTGCTGGGAGACCAGGACTTCAGGTACCCCAGGTAGAGGCCTGGGGCCAACCGGTGAGTGCTGCGTCGGTGGTACGGCAAAATGTCCTTGGGGGGGGGGGGGGTGAACACAAACTGAGGAGAGGAGGCTGTCATCAGCCTCGTTATTACCTTGACTACAGCCTACAGAGCCCCCTGGAGGTAGAACATGCGGCATCCGGGGAGAAGAGTGGAGGACGCTGCCCCTGCAGGAACCCCGACCTGACCTAGCCCTGATCAGCAGGACGGCGGTCACCAAAGTCCAGCAAGAGAGCCAAAAGGTCTTCCGTAATCTGGACAAAGAACAGGATAACAAATAAAGGTGCTGGGGAGGACGATGCAAAGGACAGGGTGGGTTGCTGTGACGACGCCTCACGGGACAAGGAGAAAGTACAGTAGTAGTAGGAGGGTACATGCTGTCTCACTGTGGACTTACCGTGCAATGACGATTAAGGCTTTGTTCTATTTCTATTCTATTCCGCCGAGGGTGTACAAAGACTGGCCACTAGATGGAAGCAGAGGCCAATATTCAGACTTTTGTTCAGCATAGCTCCACCGAGGTATGACCCAATTAGCTCCATCTTCAAAACGGTTTTAGCTCGAGGGCAGCAATGTTCATATGTTTGTCCTGAAGAACATTATACAATCCTGGTGAAAAGACAAAGATACATCATCCCCAAAATGTTTTTATTACTTGTACTTATATCCTTCAAGTACAGAATACAATAAAGCTGTAGGAACACTGAGCATCAGACAAGGAACACCGCCTGAACGTAGACCTCCTACGCATTCCTACTCTGGACCATAAGATAAACCAACAATTCCAGAAGACACGGGAAAACAAAGCTGTGAAAAAAGGAGACTATAATGGATTACAAATGTTTAAAGATAAATGGGTCGGGGGTGAACGGAAAGCTACATCAACGGGACGGGGCAGTTGTGTTTGACAAGAGCTTCCCCTCTGTGACCAGTGACGCTAGTACAGGCATGGGCAAACCCAGGCCCGGGGGCCATATGCGGCCCGTTGGTCTTTTTAATCCGGCCCGCCAAGCTTGTCCAATCATATCATTAAACAAAATTGTATTATAATTAAACCTCATTCATTTGACCTTTTCTCTGTAATGCTACCTGTAAAAGGACAAATACTTTAATGCAATAGCTTTCATGTGTCATTTATATTAGCTCCCACAAATACTCCATCCATCTGTTCTTGGTCCGGCCACCCTGTCAAATTTTAGAACCTATTGTGGCCCGCGAGTCAAAAAGTTTGCCCACCCCTGCGCTAGTATCTGCGCCGCTTGCTATTTGGCCCATCAAGGAGGCCCCCTAACGGATTCCCTCGGCCAAATCCTGCTGCAGGTCCAGCTTGTGAGCCCATCGGTGACTGTTGCTGTTGTTGTTGTTGTTGCTGCTTTGTGGACTGGGCATATGTCCGCCCCACCCCCGATCCACCCTGTGGTAATCTATCGTTTCGCTGTGGAATCGTGAGAATAGGCGTTACGGGAACGGGGCCAAGCATCGCAACGGGATGTTTTGAATACGGTGGGGATTTTTAGAGTTCGTCGGGGGTTCAGTCCGGGAGTGAAAGGTCGGCCCCGGCAGACAGAAGGAGAGAGAGGAATAAGACGATTAGATCTCCAGTTTATCAAACGCACCTTCACATCCTTCAACGGTCGATATCAGAGCAACTCATTTTTACTGATACGTTACCATGGCTCCGTTCTCTGACTTCAATGGCGCGCCCATATTTGTAGTTCCCTCGGGGCCAATGGCTCCTCCCCGTCCACTCACGGCCATCGTACGACCCCGGTTACCACTGGGCCCCGGAGAGGCCCGGTTAAAGCCATCTACGCGCAGAACAGCGGAGCATTGGTTTGGACGCTGGCGCTAACGTCAGCCGCCTCTTTAGACGTTAGCGCTGGCTTTCAGTTGGAAGCTAACGAACATTCCCACCCGGCTCCTCCTTTGAAGAGCCCAAAATATACGCGACAACAAAAAACCTACGCTAACCCTAACCCCCATCCCGATCACAGATCTTAACTTTACTCGGCTTCAGAGGTTCTTAAAAGGTGCCGTGGCCTTTAATTATTGTTTAATGATTAACTAAACTCTCAACTCTCTTGTAACAGGATGCTAGCTCAAGGACCCAGGATTTCCAAACTACGAGATAAAACCATCCCACCAGGTTCACTGGATATGGCGTTAGTTTCAACACGTGGTTTTGCCATTTTATTCCTTCTGGCATTCCTTCAAAGTAATTCCACTTTAGATGAAAACCTATTTAACATGCAGTACGTTAATAAATGATATTAATGCATGGATCACATCATCGTCAGGTTCTGCATTACATTAGTCTTTGTACATCGTGCCCGTACCTCCCATATTAATGGCTCCACGCGGGCCGAGCTCACCCCCTCGCACTTCCTGTTCTCTCTGCAAGAAGTGAAGCACAAAACTCGGCTAAACAGTAACTCTTCAGTTGAAACACTGATTTCCACACAAAGCTGGTGACTGCTGCAAAACATTGGCCGTTGATCTCGTGGAAATTATCATTTAGTGATGGAATTGCATGGCAAAAATACTTTCCACACTTCTGCTAGCCTGCGTTCGTCATATACTTTAGCTCCGTAAACAGAAAGTGGGAACATAAAATGGGCCTCAGGCTGCCTTATTTCATATGGAGTTAAAAAAGAACAAAATTAAGTAATGTCAAACGTCTTCTGCGTGCGTTTCAACCAATCACACGACCGCCCCAGCAGGAAAGAACCCCATGTTGACTCTCATCATGCATCCCTTCCTGGCTGTTTCGAGTTTTGAATACTATTACAGCTTTTATGAAGCAACTGTGTTAAGAAATAATTGAAACACTAGATGGCAGCAGAGAGCGCCCTGACTAACAGTAAAGCGGTAATAATAAAAAGACTAATTTCCCTATAATTTTTCCATATTCTTTCTCCTGAAACATACCTTTAATGAAATGTAAATTAAGAGTCTCCACGTTAATTCAGAGGTCAGACCGTCAAGGATGTTTCCGACGGTGTATCAATACAGAACAGCGCAATATAACAACAGGACAAGTGTCTTTAGGAAACAGAAGAATTATAAGTTGTGACTGAGGAAGCAGGAGGTCAGACACAAAAATCTATAGAAGTGTGCACCAGGGTTATTATAGTTAACGAAAACTAACAAAAAAACGAAAACTAGAATAGAATTTTTTTTTTCGTTAACTAGAACTAAATAAAAACTATAATTAAAAGAGAACACGAAAACTAACTAAAACGGTATTGTCCGTTCACAAAACCAACTAAAACTAATAAAAATTAAAGACACTAATCTCTTCGTTTTCGTTTTTATCGATTTTTAAATTGATTTATTTTGTTTGGAGTTACTGCTCGTTGAGAATCGGGTTGGTGACGTCACTACCGACGGAAGCAGGCAGGAAGCGCCGAACGCTCCAGCCCCATGTGGGATTTGTTTATTACGACGGAGAGAAACAAGAAAGCTAACTGCGAGTAGCCCCCCCGTAAGAGAAGCAGCCCCCCGGCTAGCAGTTAGCACCGCGAAGGAGACAACAATAAGGGACTGCTTTTAACCTGCACCGACTGGAGCCCCCCCCCCCACACACACACACACTGGGGGGGGGCATGGCTCACCGCATTAATGAGACATGAGAAGAAGATGAGCTGCTTGGAGCCAAGCCCAAAGTGAGGAGACCCCTGATGGAGCCCCCCTGATGGAGCCCCCCTCAGCCAGGAGGACCTGGAGATGGTCTGGATGAACCGTGGATTGGATTAGAGACGGACGACGAGGACATTGAACGCGTTGGTGAGTGGTTCTAGTCCCAAATACATTAGTCTTGTTGACCTTTTATGCTGATATAAAATGTAACAATAATCAGTGTTGTAAACTTTAATTGATATTAAAACCCCATAAAGTCCCAAAAGGAGAGGAAATAAATTATTTCTTTTACCCATTCTGATCCAAAACCTAAAATGCCAATCACAAATGTTGGAGCCTCCATCCGCTAAAACCTGAAATGTATAATTTGTCACACTGAAATCATCGTTATTGTCATGTCATGATTTCAGATCTAATATTGGGCTTCATTATAAATATACAATATTAAATGGGTTATCCTGGGGAAACTAGTTTAGGGTGCTAACAGTTAAGAAATTAAACATCATGAAAGAAGTAACGTTATTATCCCTGCTGTAAAAACAAGGGTTATTACAGACAGTCCTAATTAATACATAATTATTTAACTGTACTGTTCTTTGTGTCTTTTACATTTGTTTGTTCTTTTTGCTCAGAGCTTGACCTGCCAGATGGAGAAACCAACAAGTTCCAGAGGATCCATGTCTGGCTCTCACCCTTCAGCTCACCCTGAACGCTGCCTGAAGAACCCAAATACTGACTTGCTGATATCAAGAGCAAGAAAGCTCGTCCACGCTGAGAGCAAATCATCAGCGGCAAATTAAATATTAAGTCCGAGATTGTAGCACGTTAGCAGCTATGCTGCGGACTGTTACGGTTGGTTGTTTAAAATTACTGAATAAATGTTTTATATGTTATCTTTTGTTGAGTTGTATTATTTTATTATATTTTAATCCTGCATCTGACAAATAACTGAAAGTATGAAAAACAAACTAATAAAAACTAAATTAAACTAATAAAAACAAAACTAAAACTAATAAAAACTAAAAAATCCACTCTAAAAACTAACTAAAACTAACTGAATTAGAGAAAACAAATTCAAAACTAACTAAAAATAAACTATAATTAAAAATCCAAAACCATTATAACCCTGGTGTGCACATCTAATGAAATCAACGGAACAGAAATGGATGTCCTTGTGGTGGCAAACACTTGATCGTGTGTTGCAAGAGAAGATGGAAGATGAGATAAAGTGAATTAAATAAGAACTGTTTCCAAGAAAGAACGGAGACCCTTTAAAGATTTGCAGCCAGAGAAACTCCACTCACAAGTCAGCAGGACTGAACGTCAACGCAAGCCTCAGCTGGCATAAGAAAATGTAACTGATAGAGAGAAGTGATAACATCTGAGGATTGTAAAGAGAGAAAATTGTGAAAAGCTCAGCCGCCAACTTTCTAACTTAGATTACATCATGAAAAAACACAATTTAAAAAAATCACAACAATATTTCTAGTGACTGAGCATTTCTTTCCTGTTCTATGTGTAGTCAACACAATAAACCAGAGTATTGTTACCATGCCAACCTGAACCAACGATCAATACACAGGAAAATCCTTACAGTTAATTGATGGGCAGAAACCTTTACCTCCATAGACGTCACTGAAAGCTGACGGAAAACTGTCCCGAGTGAAATCGATATTAAAGCAGCGTCAGATTAGTGTGCAGTACCAACTCCGGACCACGCTGTGGCGCTATAACGTGGTGCTTGCATGATTAGTGTGCAGTACCACTTCCGGACCACGGTGTGGCGCTATAACGTGGCGCTTTAATGATTAGTGTGCAGTACCACCTCCGGACCACGCTGTGGCGCTATAACGTGGCGCTTTAATGATTAGTGCGCAGTACCACCTCCGGACCACGGTGTGGCGCTAAAACGTGGCGCTTTAATGATTAGTGTGCAGTACCACCTCCGGACCACGGCGTGGCGCTATAACGTGGCGCTTTAATGATTAGTGTGCAGTACCACCTCCGGACCACGGTGTGGCGCTATAACGTGGCGCTTTAATGATTAGTGTGCAGTACCACCTCCGGACCACGGTGTGGCGCTATAACGTGGCGCTTTAATGAGTACAGCGTGCAGTACCTCCTCCGGATCACGGTGTGGTGCTATAGCGTGGCGCTTTAATGGCCGTTTCTGGAATAACACCAGAAATGTTCCAAACATTTGAAATCGAAATATCGCGTTAACCGTACGTTGTAGAGACTTGAGAAGTGGGTCTACCCGCCATAATTCGGCTATGCTGAACACGCCGGTCCAACCCCCGCCTCTGTACGACCTTCCGTTCCTGAGATATGACAAAGTTAAACCTTTACACGTCCATCACGTCGTCATTCTTAGTCACAGCCACCTTTCCGTCACGTCAGTTCCAGCCACATATGTCATCTATAAGTGTGGCAAGTTACAAGTTGTTAAGACATTTGTTTGTGTGCATACCCTAACCCTAACCAAAACAAGAAAATATAAATATAAAGACAAATTAACGTAAGGATTAGAACTGACATAAAATGACATAAATGCACATTAAACAAATAAGCACAAATATAAATCACGGGCTTAATTGGCTTCACATGGCATTCACATAAACACTAATTAACACAGAAAAGCAAACAAACTGTACCTCATTGGCCACACAGACTCCAAAGGAATAAAGATGAGGTTAAACGTCTTCTTAGAGATTATTTTCCAACAATTTCTTGGACCAATTCTGCTTGCTCCTTTCCAGACATTGACGGCCGCACGCCCAGTCTTTCTCATGGAGCGCGCCAATAATCTCATCCCGTGGGGTACACAAACATGCGGAACTAAAGTTTGGTTCCCCCTTATCCCCCCGACATCAAATTAATTACACATAAATATTAGAGATACATTAGCTGGCAGCTACAGTTTGTGTGCATATTTATGCTTATTGTCAACTTCAAACGCTCACTAAAGCGTCCTCGTTCGCTCTCTTGTGGCCGTTTCTGGAATAACACCAGAAATGTTCCAAACATTTGAAATCGAAAAACACTCCGGCTGGAAAGATCCGTCCACAAAAACACTCCGACTGGAAACATGCGCTTTGTGATACTAATTACGATTATTTTGTTGTTAGGCGAGACTGGTCCGTCCACAAAACCACCCCGCCTCTGAACGACCTTCCGTTCCTGACACATCACAAAATTAAACCTTTACACATCCATAACGTGGTCACCGTTATGTGTGAATATTTATGCTGATTGTAAACTTCTGATGTTCACTGTAGCGGCGCCATGTCTCCACAAGAGGGCAGCATCATTTTATATTGCGGCCGTTTCTGGAATGAAACCGGAAACCGGAAATGTCCCAAACTCCGTTCATTTCTTCGAATTATCGCGAGAACGGTACGTTGTAGAGACTTGGAAACCTGGTCTACCCGACATAATTCGGCTACGCTGAACACGCCGGTCCCAACCGCGTCTCTCCCGAGATATGGCAAAAATAAAGCTTTGCACGCATGCGACGTCTACACCGTAAATCACATCAACCTGTCCGTCACCTCGGTTATAGCCCTATGTGTCATCTATAAGTGTGCCGGGTTACAAGTTGTTAAGACATTTGGTTGTGTGTATATTTATGCTGATTGTAAACTTCAGACGCTCACTGAAGCGGCCGCGTTCGCCCTCCTGTGGCCGTTTCTGGAATAACACCAGAAATGTTCCAAACATTTGAAATCAAAATATTGCGTGAACCGTACGTTCATTTGTGAAGGACATATGGAGAAACCAGTATTTCCTCACCTCGCACAATTTACATATTATATCTAATATACTATGCAGTTTTGATATT
This sequence comes from Brachionichthys hirsutus, assembly GCF_040956055.1. NCBI lineage: Eukaryota > Metazoa > Chordata > Actinopteri > Lophiiformes > Brachionichthyidae > Brachionichthys > Brachionichthys hirsutus. The sequence continues at coordinate 14,004,078 of NC_090908.1, read as the reverse complement.
TTGAGTCACCAAGCAGCTGCTCGGTTTCCGCCATCCTGCTGGTCGGACGTCCATGTGCAGCGGTGGCGTTCTCGTAATACGAGAAGAGCTCTTTCTCTCTATCGCCCTGGCAAATTTATGACAGGTTGGAGACTACAATCACGTACAATTGCTTTAATACATTTAATATATAACATCTAAATCTACGTAATACACCCTGGTGGAACAAAAAACAAAAGTGGCCTCAACACATATAATATGAGATGGTTGATTTGTAACGTATACCGGCCACGAGGTGGCGATGTGTGGTGGCTTTATATTCCACCGACTCGGCTTTAGCCATCTTCATCCCCTCTGCTCCAGACAAACATTAATATTTAGTCATCGAGCTGCAGCAGCAGAGCGACGCCGCGCTTAATCCAATGCCGTGCCGGCATGTTTGTGGGCAGCAGCAAGGGAATGACAAAGTTGGTGGAGTGGCCGGTGGTGGACAGGGTTCCTTTCCTCTCGCTGGTCTTGTACAGAGGACAAGCGTACATGTCCGTAGGAGGTTCCTCGCCCTCATCTTTAGCTGCACGGGAGAGAAGAAAAGAAACAGAAAAATAAGAAAACGCACTAAACAAAAGAAAATCCCGATGGAAGCTGGAATGCGTTTTTTTCTGACGCTTACAGGGTTTTATCCAGATGATGGGCATCTTGCTGGAGAGCTCTTTGGCACGTTGCTCTACAAGAACTCCACTGATGTGGATAAGAGAAACAACATTTAAAGCTAACGAAGTCTCTGAATAATTTTATTAGAATGAGGCAGAAGCTGCTTTACCGTTCTCTGTCCCACCGAGCTCCTTCCAGATACAAGCCGTTGACATAGACCCCGTCCTCGGGTGCTGTGTCCGACTCGTCCACAGAGAGAACCTGGAAGGAGAAATCAGAAAGACAAAACCGCGGATCAGTACAGCTTTTGGAGCGATAGGAAGTACTCGTCTTCTAACCTCAAAGTCCAAGCCGAGCAGATCAATGGGGATCTGGTACTTCCGAGCGTAGTTCTGCACCGCTCCAGTTAAGAAGGCCTGGGTGAAGTAGAACCCAGACAGCCAGAACACATTTGGTTTGCCATTGTCATACCAATCCTACAAGGAAAGAGCAAAAAGGAAGAGCAAAGAGTAAACAATATCTCCGTGTGTTCACTTTGTTTCTGCTCATCCAATGATTTCATTCCACCGACTCGCCTGTAAAAACTTCAGCCTGGCCAGAAGGTCGGTAACGTAGCTGCCCAAAGGTTTGAGACTGGCGTAGGAGCGTTTGGTCCAGGCCTCTGGGACCTTGCCCAAAGCCAAACTTCCTGCGATGCCTTCAAGCTCTCCATCCATCACCACCAAACCCTTGATGGCCTTCAGCAGCTTCTTTAAAGTCTCGCGGATCAAACTGAGCAGCCTGAGAAAGAGCAAAACGAGTCCCGTGAGCAGGTCGGGATGTGCCGTCTCATTCCAAGTCCTCCGCGGATCCGCTGGTCCTTACACGTTGTAGCGCTCCATCTCCTGGACAAGCACTGTGTTCATGCTCTCCTCATACTGTACCGGGTATTTCAACAGCGCTGCCTTGGTGTCAAAGTTACTGGGAAGCTGGAGGACAAAACAAGAGAACACAGTTTGAGCACGCGACGCAGCTCCTAGAGCTCATATTCAAGGCAAACACGGTTTCCCGTAAGGAACTGGCGCCGGGTGAGGTTCATGGCAACAAGTCAAATCCAGACATTTCAAAGTGCGTCGCGAGTTTACACGAACAATTCTCTTTCCAAATCTCCGCTCAGAGAAGATGATTATGCGCACAATGGTGCTGGGAGATTTCCCTCCTGGCCAAGTCAAGCTCACACCTTACAGATGATGTCATTCACAATGTCATAGAGGGCGCCATCGGCCCCGGAGCTCTGTCCTCCCTGAGTTTGTCGGCCTTGGGTGAGCAGCAAAGAATCAAACAGCAACTTCGTTTGCTGGAGATCCTTGGAAATGTCCACATTTTCATGCATCCCAAACACTTCCGGATGCTGATCCTGCGGAAGCTCCTGGAACACAAAACACGATTCCTCCTCGGTCGACATCAGATTGTCAGTGCAATGAGAACGTGTTGCGCTTCGTGTGCTTCGTGTCAAACGGCTTCACCTGGATGAATTTGATGCAGCCTGCATGGCTGGAGTCGGACGGGACGTGGTACACGCGGCTGGGGGAGAACGGGTAGAGCGGCTCCTCAATGACGTTCACGTTGTAAACGTCGGCCAGGAGGGTCAACAGGAGGCGCCGATCCCAGTCGTCAGTCACTCGGCCGCCATAGTTGCACTCGCCAGTCAGGTAGGAGATGGCATCAAAGGGAACCTCCTCGTATTCATTAACAAACATCTGAAACATGTAAAAACACGCAGCATCGTGACGTCCTTTGCCTTCGTTCTCTCACGACACAGAAACCGGTCTTCTCTGAATGAACACCTGCAGCTGCCTGATGCTGATATGAAGGTCCGACTGATTGAAGCCGTAAGGAATATTCCAGCCCTGCGGTCCAAACGTCTTCCTCTCTTGAAAAAGAGCGTGAAAGAAGCACAATCCAAACAGGAGCTTCTCCCAAACCTAACGGAGGAAATCACGAGTCAGACGCTTTCAGTATTGTCCATCTAGAAGCTGCAGAAATGTCAAATTCCTGTCATGAACAGCGTCAACACGAACTCACTTTCTCCTTATCGGGACATCCGCTGTAGAACGTCTGCTCAGAAATCGGGTCCGTCAGGTAAGACTGCAGGAGGTTCTGTCTGAGTCCGGTCGGAGGCTCGTTGGTCATTTTGACGCCGTTCTGCAAGATGGACACTGGAAACTGGAATCAGAGAGATTGTTGTCCAGCAGTGAGAACCAGAGTAAAGCTGGGCCTTGCTGCTCAAATGAATGGGACCAATAACGCGTGTTGTGGTGAAGCCAGTTTACCCGGGCTGAAGGGTAGCTCGTTAGCCACAGTCGGAATCCGGGCTTGAGGTCTTTGTTTTCGGGGAGGCTGTCGCAGATATCCTCCAGGGCGTTCATCCAAGAAATGGCTAGGTGGCAGTTCTGCAAGCAGACCCACGTACCGTTGGCAATGGCTTGTGTGATCATCGCCTCAGCCGTGGGTCCCTGCCCTTGACCCAGGGAGATGGACTGGAACTTGGCGCCGACCATCTGCTTGGATTTGGCAAATTTGAGCAAGCCTGTGGAGCAAATGTTTCACCTGGAATCATTTTCAGAGGAGGCCAGATTCTTAAACGTTCCAGACAAGTGTTGGGATGTGGACGACTTACTGGCCATGGGATCTGCTCCTGGAGACAGCATGAAGACGAGTGGGGAGGACGGGGTGAGTCCAGGTAGCTCTTGCTCAGGTCAAAGGTAGGAGGCTGGACAAACCTCTTCCCCATGTGTTTGGTAACAAACTTAGTCATAGCAGGCACCATCTTATCTGGCCGGAGACAGCGCAGAACCACCATCTTCTGCAGGTCATTCAGTCGTTCCTCCCATGGATCAGGCAGGGGAGCGTTCCACGGCTCCATGCTGTCATAAACAGGCTGGAAGCAACTCGCGTCTCTGATGAACGCCTCCCTGCAGAGTAAATACCAGTCAGAAAGGCTCTGAAAGGACAAGCAGGACCGTCGACTCTGTGTGAGTGTCGCTCTTTACTTTAATCCTTGCAGCCCAGGAAGTTCACTGGCTCGACAGATCTCATCCCAGCTCTTGTCTTGGAGCCAGCTGCTATCGGGATTGGGGATCATGTTCTGCAGGCCCACCCCCCCAGTTAACAGGAACATGAAGTCACAGTACTCGATAGCGTCCTTTGACCTGGATGGAAAAATAAGGCGACGGGAACACAACACCCCAAATAAGCATGTGGTAGAAGAACAAAACTCTGACATGGAACTGTAACGATGTCTAGTTCCAGTGTTGGCTTGAACACCCACAGGAGGATGTTGCAGCAGAGGAGAAACGAGAAGGTGAGCTTGTCCTTTTCAAACAGAGAGCGGCAGACATTACAGTACAGGATATAGGTGAAGTCATCCTCCAGGTTCCGAAGCCTCTTCTGCAGGCACCGGCTCTTGGCACTAAGGAATGAAAGGCAAACACTAGGAAGGTTCAGATCACCGTCGAGCAGCTCCGAGGTCCATTTACTGGAAGCTGCAGCTGCAACCTTCACGCACCTGTCTTTGATGGAGCTCTTAAAGAGGTTGACGAACCAGACGAGAGAATACTGGTACATCGGGTCGATGGCGGTCAGATCTGCAATGCTGAAGAAAAGCACCGACGCAAGTTTGGCAAAGGGTCTGTAAGCATCCCTGGACTTGGCTATGATGACGTTTGTCTTCTCGGCAATCTGGAAAAGACACAGAGCAGGACGTGAGATCTCTAGAGCAGACTCGTAGCAATCGTCAGGCGGACTTTCTAGCGAAAACATCGGCGCTCTCTGTGTATTGGCCACACCTCCTCTTTCTTAGCCCTCTTGTCAGATTTAATCTTTGACTCTTCCAGAACCTTGATGGCACTTTCATCCTCCAGGATGTCTCCTGTTGACTGCAGCGTCTCCAGGATCTTGTCCTCGGTCTCTTTTTGCTGCCTCTTATTGTCAGCCGACTGCACGATTGCGTCGTTCCTCTGCTTCTCGACCTCTGGACTGTAGGAGAGACGCATTTTTGCACTATTGCACAATTCAGGTAAGAAGAAGCAGAGTTATGGACATGTGGGCTTCTTGTGAGCGCTACCTCTCCTGGGCGACCAGAATCCCCAGCAGCTGGTCCTCCAGTCCGTCTGGGGTGATCATGAAATTAAGCAGGCACACCTTGGTGGCCACCTCCGGTAGATAGTGAGGGTTCCTCAGCTTGGTGGTCATGTACAGACGGAAACCAGACGCGTACTCAATCACATTCTCCCCCAGCCTGATGCATTCCACGCCACCTAGATGAAAGAAGAGCGACTGTAGTTCGTTTCCAGCTCTTAATGGCCCTCTCGCGAGAAGCATCCGATTCACCGCACCTTGTTTGAAGGTCTGCTTGAGCAGCAACGGTTCCAGCGAGGGGTCCAGTTCTTCTCCGACGTTTTCCAGCAGCAACGGCTTTCCAAACTGAATGCAGTTTTCCAGTGTTCTCATGAAGCGTGCATCTGTGGGTTTCGTGACATTCAGATCGTTTTCCTTCTCTGAATTCTTCACCCAATTGCCGGCCTGCCCCTGCGGGTCGATCATCAGGGGCCTAGAAGCACACCAACAGGAACTTAAACGAGTCTCCAGTCCTCTGAATGATCCAACCAGACTCCTTCGTAGTAAATTGGCTCCGACGGAAGACGTTTTTCAGCCGTGCAGACTCACCATCTCCGTGAATTACCGACGATGACGCCGTTGTCCACAGAGAAATCGTCGCTGGGGAGACCTGCAATGTTCCAGGCCCTGATCTGAATCGGATCTCCCAGCGTACGGCTGAGAGAGAAGGAATCCGATGTTGGAATATTTTTAGACTAGAGATGTCAAAGAAAAAGGACAACACGGGTGAGTCCATGATTTGATGTCTGAATGAAAGGAGTTGGACAGAACAAGACAAGATGCAGGAGGAATCACCCGGCAGATTTGGGTCCACGATTCGATGCAGTCTCGTCTGAAGGCAGGAGTGAATCCCCCCAGGTATGCAATGACACCGGCGGAAATCAGACTGTCTCCAGTCAAGTTGGAAAATGTCTGCTGAAGAGCCTCTGCACTTTTGGACCAGCTAAAAACAAGAGCTTCAGTCAGTAAGTGGTGCAACCTCCTGATGTTTGCCACAGAGTAGAGGAACATTTCACGCGGCTCATCCTGACCTCGCCTTCTCTCCGGCCAGACCTTTGATTACTTTCTCGGCTCTGGCCAACTTGACCTCACAACCACGGGTCTCCGCTTCCAGGCCGGCCTTCTCCTCGGATTTCAACGCCTTTGTTTTCTGGAGACCAGCCAGACGATCCTCAACGTCCTGGAACGCCGCTTTCTTCTGACTCAGCTGGGCCATGGTCTCAGCCACGGCTTCCTGAGCTTCTTTGCACTTCTTTTTCTTCGGAGCCAGTTCCTAAAAGCAAAGAGATTGGTGTTAACTGTAGAAGCGTACCTCCATCATGAGGACCAGACGGGAGAAGATCAGCTCTGCAGAGCGAAAAATGCTGCACCTTCTGCTTTGTGTTATATTCCACCATCGTCTTGATCCATGAACAGAGGTTGGCTGCCGCAGACGACGATGAAGACACAACACTTGGTTCAAAGTCCTCCTTGTTCATGTACTCCGCCATCAGCTTCTTTATCACGGCTTCCTGAAGTTAAACAAAGAGCAGCGCTACTTGCAGCAAAGCCCGACCACGACTCCTGGATAATGAATTAGGAATGGGGCTTGGGACACTCACGGGAATATTGTCCTTGTCGAAATCCCTCAGATTCCGTGCAAAGTTTGTGTCACCAAGCAGTTTCTTGCTTGGCCCCCAGTAGTCTAGTATCTAGAGGGAAAAGAATATATATTCTTTACTGCAATACTTTGCTGCAGGATGCATGGAGAGAAATAAGGAGCAGACCATGGGAGGACAGAGATATTATATCTGGTCCAACCTTTTTTCCAGGCTTTTCCGGGTCATTTATCTTGTCTGGACTTTTCTGCATCATCACGCACACAGCTGCCATCACCAGCTTCACAGCTGGCGGTGGAGCTTTCATGGCCTTCACCACGGCGATTTGAGAGCTCTGAAACGGAACGCTTAGATCAGTTGACTCAGCAGTTTACCCCATGGAGAGAATGAGTGGAAGCCAACGCACTGAAGCAGTGGAGCTAGAGCACCCACCTTCAAGTTCTCCAGAGCAGCTTTGCCTGCCTTTTCCACTTCCTTTTGGGCAACAGTCACTTCCCTGTCACAGTCAGTCCTTAAAGTCTCCGCCTCTTCAGCTTTTTTGGTTGCTGCCTCCTCATCAGCTCGCACAACTTTACGCTTGGCTTCGACCTCTTTTGTCTCCTTCTCCACTTTCTGTAAGGCATCACATTGAAGAGATATATTCAGTATGTTCAGATCTACTGGTTAGATCTGTATCCTCAAGGTTTGATGATGATGATGATGCAGGATGAAGATGCACTTTTTTTCACCTCTGCTATTTTGCCGATTTCTTTTCGTGCCTCTTCCAGCTTTGGCTTCTTGATCTGAAGCGTTTGCTCCATGGTGGTGACCTGTATAGAAATACAAACGCATACTGAACATTCTGACAGTAAAAAAACAACTGAAACTCCAGTAGAAGCGGCACAAAATCTACCTGTGCTTCAGTGGAAGCGATCTTTGCCAGGCCATCGAGGTACCTCTGTCGAGCCTTGGTGATCGTCTCCCTTCTCCGAGTGAGTAACTGGCGGAACGTTTCGATCAGCTCCAGGTATGATGTGGGCGTCACATAATGATGGCTGCCGCGTTCAACGAGAGCTCTGCAGCACAACAGACAGTGTGAGGAAGATGCCAGAAACATCCTCTGCTCTAAAAGCTTCAGATATCACTCAGCAGAGATCCCACCTGTCTGAGAGCTCTATGACGGAGGTGTGGAACGCCTTGCAGATGGTGATGACATCCTGCCGCTCATCATCCGCCATCTCCAGAGAATGCAGGAAAGAGCTGGCTACTCGCCCCAGGGCTTCCTCGGGCCACGGCTGTCAGAGGAAGGAGGAGATGGGATAGAGAGAAGGTGACCAAAGGCAGGACGGTCTGTCTGCCGCACACATCGAGACACACCGCAGAGACAGCTTCAGAGACGATCTGAAATGCCGTGGAGATTACACTTTGTAGCTTTTTAAATATGAACAAGTGATTACATCCCAATCCTAATCCCAATCCAGTACCTGGAACCAGTCCACAGTGCAGCAGTTGATCAGAGAGGGAAACTGGCGCAGGCGCTGCCGGAAGGTGTCTCCAATGGGACTAAAGGCCACGACAATGTGCAAGTTCTCTCTGCAGCGTGCAACGAAGAAGGCAAACAGCGCTAAAGCACTCATCTCCAAATGGGGATTGGCCGCCTGGGCGACGGGACGCAATGCCTGGAGACCGAGAGATGCAGCAAAGGTAGCATGAAACAGTCAGTCAACGCGACTTTCATACTAGAAAGGATTCCTTGTGCAGCGACGGAACTGCTGCGACCACCTACATCCATGATCTCTTGCTTCTCATCTTTGTCAAACAGATTGGGCACCTCCCCCGCGTTCAGAATGCTGTCCACGTCCTCGAGGAACGCCTCATCTTTGATCTGCGTGTCAGTGATCAGAAGCACCATCTTCTGACCTTTCAGGCCAGCATTTTTCAGGTGCATCTGAAGGATTTGGAAAAGGAGGAGCCAGGTTTGTTCAACATGAATTCACAAATGCATAAATGGAAAGTAATGCAGTAACATATCAGATAAAGGACAGACATCACAACCGTGGCGCTGACCTTAAGGTCGTCTCGCCACTCAGCCAGGCCGTAGCTCTGAGAGATCTCAGGCTGAAAAGTGCTCATGTTGGACATGAAGGCAGCCAGACGGGTAACGGACTGCCGCCCGCTCCCGCCGACCCCCACCAGGAGAGCGTTGCCTCTCGGCTGCTTCAAGACGCGGCTGATCCTGCACAGGTGCTCCAGGACGTAGCTGTATCAAAGCACACACCATTTACCCTGCTAATTGAGCCATGATGGGACAAACATTTCATTAACTGGCCGCTACACACGGAACTGGATTGTCTGTTTAAATGTCTAAATGCACCTAGTGTACATTATAATATTAGCTCTAGTGCTAGTTCGGTATTCAGCATCACACGTCCTTTGCACCAAGTTAGAGCTTCCAGTAAACGATCAGAGTACATATTGCCATGGACAGCATGAACCGGACTCTGCTTGCCGGAAGATGACGAGGTTCATGGCCTTCTTGTTCATCCGGTTGTATTCCTCCAGACTCGATTGCGCTACGTCAGAAAAGCTTTTTATGGAGGACACCTCAGCATACAAGCGCTCTTCCTGCTCCAGGTCAGGGTTCATGAAGTCACCAAACATAAGGTTCTTCATGTCTTCCTCAACCAGCTGAGTGTGGAAACACAGACAATGAATATTTCCTTCTATGGTTCATGTGTGCATGTTTTCCATTTGTGCAGCACAAATGTATTTGTGGGTGTTTTAATATACCAGTAGCAAATATACAAGTCAATACTTCAGTCCTCTACTAGTATATTATGACAATGAATCTCAGCTGACCTCACTGCCTTCTTTCAGGTGATCAAACACATGGTCAAAGGACTCTTGGAAGTGATCTTGGACGACGCTCCGCATCAGCTGGTACATCCACTCCCGATCTTTGTCGTCCACCAGTCGGTCATAGTAAACACGGAAGACCTCATGAACAAACAAGCGGATCATTGTCTGCTTGCTGTCCAGGGCCCCTCTCCTGAGCAGCATGCAGCCCTGGATGACGCGGGAGAAGTCCCGAAGGTTGAAGGTGTAATGAGACTTGGCTGGAGTGGGAAGCAGCTTCAGCATGGCTTTCTTATACACCTTTGGCAAAGAAAAGATAAGCAAATAGTCAAAGCATTAGAGAAACTAAGACCCCCCCCCCCCCCCCCAACTTATTCGTGCTGAGCTCTGACCTCCATTGTGGCGTTCACTATTTGGTCTCCAACAGTGAAATATTCATCGGGGAATCCATTTTTGGTGAGAGACAATCTCATCAAGGTGGAGAAAATGTGAACCATGGTGCCGTCACTGAAGGGGTTAATGCTGATAACGTTGAAGTGCCTCAGGAAGCGCGCCGGCACGGCATTCCTCCCGCCACCAGGGGGCCCCATAGCTGCGATGAGCTGCAGGTCAACAAGGTTGATCTGGGAAGTGTCAGCCACGTCGAACCTGCCGATCAGAAGAGAACAATAGCGCGTTTACAACCAGCGTTTTCTCTCGTCTGGTGACATGTCGTTCTCTCGCCCTTTCATCATGTCGTTCTCTCGCTCTTTCATCATGTCGTTCTCTCGCCCTTTCATCATGTCATTCTCTCGCTCTTTCATCATGTCATTCTCTCGCCCTTTCGTGACATCATGTCATTCTCTCGCCCTTTCATCGTGACATCATGTCATTCTCTCGCTCTTTCATCGTGACATCATGTCATTCTCTCGCTCTTTCATCATGTCATTCTCTCGCCCTTTCATCGTGACATCATGTCATTCTCTCGCCCTTTCATTGTGACATCATGTCATTCTCTCGCTCTTTCATCGTGACATGTCATTCTCTCGCTCTTTCATCGTGACATCATGTCATTCTCTCGCCCTTTCATCGTGACATCATGTCATTCTCTCGCTCTTTCATTGTGACATGTCATTCTCTCACCCTTTCATCGTGACATGTCATTCTCTCGCTCTTTCATCGTGACATCATGTCATTCTCTCGCTCTTTCATTGTGACATCATGTCATTCTCTCGCCCTTTCATCGTGACATCATGTCATTCTCTCGCTCTTTCATTGTGACATCATGTCATTCTCTCGCCCTTTCATCGTGACATCATGTCATTCTCTCGCTCTTTCATCGTGACATCATGTCATTCTCTCGCTCTTTCATCGTGACATCATGTCATTCTCTCGCTCTTTCATCGTGACATCATGTCATTCTCTCGCTCTTTCATCGTGACATCATGTCATTCTCTCGCTCTTTCATCGTGACATCATGTCATTCTCTCGCTCTTTCATTGTGACATCATGTCATTCTCTCGCTCTTTCATCGTGACATCATGTCATTCTCTCGCCCTTTCATCGTGACATCATGTCATTCTCTTGCTCTTTCATCGTGACATCATGTCATTCTCTCGCTCTTTCATTGTAACATCATGTCATTCTCTCGCTCTTTCATCATGTCATTCTCTCGCCCTTTCATTGTGACATCATGTCATTCTCTCGCCCTTTCATCGTGACATCATGTCATTCTCTCGCTCTTTCATCGTGACATCATGTCATTCTCTCGCTCTTTCATCGTGACATCATGTCATTCTCTCGCTTTCATCGTGACATCATGTCATTCTCTCGCCCTTTCATTGTAACATCATGTCATTCTCTCGCTCTTTCATCGTGACATCATGTCATTCTCTCGCCCTTTCATTGTGACATCATGCCGTTCTCTCGCCCTTTCATTGTAACATCATGTCATTCTCTCGCCCTTTCATTGTAACATCATGTCATTCTCTCACCCTTTCATTGTAACATCATGTCATTCTCTCGCTCTTTCATCATGTCATTCTCTCGCTCTTTCATCATGTCATTCTCTCGCTCTTTCATCGTGACATCATGTCATTCTCTCGCTCTTTCATCGTGACATCATGTCATTCTCTCGCCCTTTCATTGTGACATCATGCCGTTCGCTCTCTCTCATCGTAACAGCGGACCAGTCGTACCAGTGGCCGTGGTCCAGAAGCTGCCGGAGGAGCTCCACGGGGGGCTGCGCCCCAAACACCTCCGACGCGGGCATGTTCACGTCATCCACAAAGATGACGCACTTCTTTCCAATGGGAGGGCCAAACACTCCCTTCCTCCGCTTATCCAACTTGGAAACGATGAGATCCTGGGAGAGGATAAAGTCGAATGACTAAAACACCTCCTGCTCGTTTGGATCGTTCCACACCTGCAGGTCAAACCAGCACCCGACTGTTTCCTGCATGCACACCTGCGTCTGGTTGGCAGTTGTGCGAGCTGAAAAGTTAATGAAGGAAGGTAGATAGCGGTCTTTGTCCAGTTTGTTCATCAGCTTCTCCTTGACGTAGACGGACTTCCCGGTGCCAGTAGGACCAACCAGCAGAAGAGGTCTAAGCAGATAAGAAATATATAAAGAACAAAGGCTTCACAGAGAAAATAGCTTTCTGTTAAATGTAAGTCAATCCGTGCTGGGACAGAGTGAGAAGCGTCATTCCTAAAATCAGAGCTAGCAGTGAAACAATCCGTACCGTCCGTGGCTGACGAAGTGGTCCATCAGGTAGGTGTAGCGAGCCGTGTCCACGGTGGGGACAATGACGTCTTCAGGCTTAGTAGTGATGCTGTCAGGGTCGACGTTCTCAACCTCGCTGCTCCAGTGAACCCAGCTGCCGGCGCCGTCAAACTGGACAAGAGATTCAAATGGGATGAGCCGATTCTGACAAATGCGACATCCTGAGAAGTCGCGGTCTCACACAATACCTTGTAGAAGTAGTCGTAGACCAGGCCTTCCTCGTCCAGGGGACACGCCCATCTCCCCACGGTTTGAGGGACCGGATGCTCCGCTGATTCTCCCGACAAAAGCTTCCTCACGAACGAACTAAACTTCTCTCTGCTGTTTGAGTCGCAGCTGCCACCGATGGACCAAACCAGGGCGTAGGCAAAGGCTGCCTGGGAAACGGGTCGGAATACACAGACATGCTGAACTCCGAACTGCAAACGTCCCGGAAGTTCACAGTAAGACGAGAGCAGAATATTCAGTAAAAGGACTTGTTGTTTTCTACCATGATCCAGATCCGAATCACTTTTTCCTCAGGATTTGACTTCAAAGGTTCGGCGAGGACCATTTCAAACAGGCGACACAAGGACAGAACAGTGTTGGAGTCAGTCGTGGCGACAACTTCCTGTCCACAGAATCAAAATGAAGCGTGAAGACAGTCATACATAATAATGCACATAATGTGAATCCAGCACATTCAGCAGGTGTCCGTCGGGCCTTTCGGAGGCCTCGGGTCACTCACCGTGCAAGACGTGCGTAGGAACAGGACGGCCGGCGGTACGAGCCACGAGAAGAGGCCCGTCAGCAAAGAGCGGGACTCCGGCTCCCGGAGAGCGTCAGGAAGGGTGTTCAACCAGGAGAGGAACAAGGGATCCAAGCCCAACTGAGACGGTTCCATGAAGATCATCCCACAGCGGCTGACTGTGGCAGGCTGCAGCGGGAGAATGAGAACATGTCACGGAACTAAGAACAGATCAGTCACTCCCTCTCGATTCAAATTTAGCCAGTAACGTCATGCTGAGAAGGACCTACCGAGGCCCGGGACAGGTCGTCCACCTCGAAGATCAGACTCATCTCATCGGGCATCTGGATGATCTCTCCATTCATCAAGCACAGCTGGGGAGTGAGAGCAATGCAGGAAGTTTACTCAAGAGTGAAACCAGGGAAAAGCAGCAGCACTGAGTGTTCTGCACCTTCTTGTTGTCGTCCAGCACTGTGTTCAGGCTCTCGATCCACAGCGTGTCGATGGGCCCATCAAACACCAACCATTTACGGTCCGGCGACTCGTCCGAGGCAAATTTCCTGAATGCGCTGGCCACAATCCCATCAGACCACTAACAAGGGCAAACACAAAGGGGCAAGAGTGAGAGGGCGAACGGGTGGCCGGCTGCTCCGTGTAGAAATCTACAGAACTTCAGAAGAACTTCCACAAGATGCAACCACAGCCGGACCTCATGGGAAACGGCGTCGAACTCTCCAAACAGCTGTCCCATGGTAATGGATTTGGGGTTCACGGTCGTGTAGCGGACCTTCCGCTCGTTTCCATAGCCACGTTCGCTCATAAAATTCAGAGTGTCGGCTAGAACTCGCAGCACTTGGGTCTTCCCAGCGATGGGCCCTCCAACCAACATGAAACTGAGGAACACAGAGACCATCTCCATGCAGCAGAACATTCGGAAGAGCCCCGTGAAGACTCTTCCAGACAGTGACGTACTGGATGACACGGAAACACGCCAACGTGAAACATCACGACAGAGGAACACGTTAAAGAACAACGCACCCGTGCCTGACAATCATCATCTCGTAGGTCTGGATCAACTTCTCCCAGAACGTGTCTGTAAGCTGGAGATTCTTTGATTTGCAGCAATGTTCAGCGGCCTCCCGGAACCGCTGCCAGCGACAAACACATTGATCACACTGGACAGGCTAAGACTCAGGAAGAGTTAATTACAGCAACGCATCTGACCTTATAGTCAGCCTCAGGGAGGGTGACGCCGGGGAACACGTCGCGGATGATTCCGTCAAACAGTGGAATATCGTGGGACAGAAACTTGGGCTTATTCACATCTTTTATGGACCTCAAGACCTGGACACGACAACAAGCAGAAGACACGGAAGGGTCCAAAGGTGTCAATCACGTGGCAGGCCTCGACTCCGGGATAAAAGCAAGGAGTATACGCTCTGTATACTAGTACTGCATAACTATCAGCACCATTACCAGTATGTCCTCATCCTCTTCAGGGAACTTGAGCTTCAGGTTTCCAGCAGCAACAAGCACAGCTTTGACAGCCCTCATCCCGTAATCGTAATGGAACTGGGATGAGAGCTGCTCGGAACACAGCCGGTAGGTTGTTACGATCTTCACCGAGAGCGGCTTGGCATGCAGGAAGCCACTCGAATATAGAGAAACCTCTGCAATCAGTGCGTAGTTGGGCACCATCATGGCCACCGTCCGGAACAACGCCTGCAAAGAGAGGCGACAGAAAACGTGACTTAGAGGTTTCTTGATGACGTGTGCGTTGCATTGAAATAAACGGGAGAACGTGCAACGCAACACCTTGAGGTTGTCTGGGAGCTCAGAACGTCCTGCATAGCCAGGATTCATGGTGATGGACACAAAGCAGTTGGGATTGAGCGTAAGCTGGGTCCCTTCAAAGTCAAACTTCTCTGCATGCAGCTCAACGGCCCTTTGGATGCAGAGGATCTGCTGGGCCACCACAGAGAGCACCTCCAGCTCAATGCGATTGAACTCGTCAAAGCACGCCCATGCGCCAGTCGAAGCCAGGCCTTTGAAGAACTGGAACAGATTGCAGCAGAGACACGTCAGCGCGACGTCCTGGCATTTGAAACCGCGCTGCTAGGATTACAAACGTGGAATCTACATTTGTAACTGGCATCACCTTGCTCATAGCGATGTAGTCCAGGCCGTCAGAGCAGTTGAAGACGACACACTGCACTGCCAGAGCTTTGGCCAGATCCTTGGTGGTCTCGGTCTTTCCTGTTCCTGCCGGACCCTCAGGTGCCCCGCCCAGATTGAGGGAAAAGGCACCAACCTGAGACAAACATTATTTGTGAGGTGAGAAGTGCCAATATTCACGCAGGCTGCTCGTTAGCCGTTTTACCAGAGTTCTGTAGCATCTGTCAGTCAGAGGAGTGATGACCAAACGGGGGGAGTTTCCCAAGTATTCGTAAGCATATTTCACATCGCAACTTATGATTCGGACCCGGACATTGTCTGAGCACCAGTAGTAGCGGAGCTGGGACAGCCACTGGAAGTCGTTTTGGCTCGACACCTCTGTAAAAAGGACACTCGTTATCCCACCAAGTCTTTGAGTCCTGCTGTTAAATGGACTTGTGGCCCAATCTGAAGCACCGTTCTGAAGCAGCTCTGCGACCACGTCCCTGGCATGGACGTCGATGGTGATCAGCGCTCCCAAAGTGATCCGGGTTTGTTTGGGCAGATCCCCTCTCACCAGCTCCACAATGTCGCTCAGCTGATTCCGGAGTTTCTTGTAATATTTCTTTAAACCCTGCAGAGAACAAAAAGCCAATTACTCTTGTTCCCGTTTCAGACAAAGGGGAAACTGGTGATCTCAAATTCCAGCCAACCGGACAGGAGTGAGACGTCGCTGCAGCAAATAAGCCAGAGCTGAAGATGACATTGTGAAAGCCTACTTTAGTGCCTCCTTTGATGGCTTCCTCAACTTCCCGAGTCCAGTAGATCTGGGAGGTGCAGAGGACCACCTGTCCAGGCCACTCCTTGACCCAGTTGATCCGTGAAGTATTAGTGTAGGCCTGCAAACACAATGACAGAGAAACGTTCACACGGAGAACCCCCCAACCTCACATTGTCCTGCACCGGATCCATACACAGCACGAAGGCATCTTCCTGGACATTTTGCTAGCCTAAAATGGCTCAGAGTAGAAGACAGGGTTAAACAGCTCAAAATGGGATTGGCATTTAAAATAGTCAATGCAGCTCTGCCCTCAGTCCCCTCAATCCCTGCATACCTGAATAAACACCTCCACAGATTTAGTGACACCCACAGCCACACCACTAGAGGGAGCTCAAACAACAACCTGATTACCCCCTCCTATAGGATTATGTTAGCATGGGTAGCATGGGTAAATCATCTTTTTACAATACTGCCCCCTAAGGGTGGAACTGTTTGACTCCTGCCCTCAAAACATGCACCTCTTTGGCCTCCTTCAAAACGGCCCTAAAAATTCACCTTTCAGGGGGGCAGAGACGGAGATAGTCATCACGACTCTCTCCGGATCAACCCCCCCCGCCTTTTTTTGTCCACCTATGTTATACATACTATGTATCTTTTTAATTTTTAATTTATTGTAATTTTGCATCTGTGGTGTAATTTATGTAGAACTTATTGTTATTTTATATCTGGATTAATTTATTTTTATTTTATTGTTATTTTGCAGCAAGTTAGTAATTTAATATTAGTTTTATTTGTATTGTTAAATGTCGATGATTTATGTACGAAGGACTTTCAACGGAAACAAGACCGCAAGGGCTTTTTAGAAATGCTCCTCTTAGACAGGATGTTTGACTGTACTTGTACAGTAGTCCCTCATTTTCCACGGGGGTTACGTTCCAAAAACAACCCGCAATAAGTGAAATCCGCAATGTAGTGATCTTTATTTTTTTTCAATTATTATACATGTACATAAATGTTTTAAGGCTGTAAAACCCCTCACCACACACTTTATACACGTTTAACAGGCAGGCATTAATCTAAATAGATTGTTTCAGTATTATAGAATGAAACCAAAGATCAAAACCTTTTCAGAACTAAACATTTGTTTGAGAAATATAAATATATAGTACGTACAGTAAACGTTTTCCTGTTAATAATGTTAAGGCGTGCAGGTCGAGGAAAGAGCCGCTTGGAGTGCAGAAGAACAAATATTCTACTCGTGCTGTCTTTAGCCTCTCATGCTGCTTTATTGGATAGCTTAGCACAGCAGCGCGGCGCGGCTACATAAATCAACAGGAAGAAACAATACCCATAAGGGACATAACGTTTATGCTCCTACAAAATAAAAAGCCTCTTTTTACACAGAGAATAAGAGCGCTATAAAACAAACGCTTAACAAATAAACATGATAGCTTTTAGAAATAACAAATTTAATTTTAATGACACAAGTTATTAATAGCAACTCGCGCGTATTTCACAGTTCCTCCGACCGCGCCTCTTCTTCCTTGCGCCGTTTCAAGGCGCGTTCAAGTGCAAAAAATAAAATCTGAAAAATTGAATTAAAACTCCGCGAAGCAGCGGAAGATGAACCGCATTATATCGAGGGACTACTGTACTGTAATACATGCTACTGTTTGACTGTACCTGTACTCTAACATTCCATCTAATAAATTTATTCATCATCATCAGACGACAAAGCTCGGTGCTGGAAACAGCCCTCTCACCTCGATGGATCGGCCTATTTCGTTTCTGACGCTGCGAATCATCCCAGACTCCAACTCCACCAGCCACTTCTCTACGGCCCCCCCGGCTGCAGCGGTGGAGATGTTCTCAACCAGCTGGATGTGCTCTCCCTCACTGCTGTACATGCCCTGCAAAAAGCACAGCACGCAACCCGAAACAGGCCCTTTAACAAGCGGGCCCGTGGAATCCTGACAAGATGCCCGACCGCCGTACCTGGATCTCCAAGTCAGGCAGGAAGTCCAGTTTGGAAATACCCTCAAAGCACTTCTTCAGGTGGGGCTGTACTCGGGTGGGGTCTTTGGTCTCAGAAAGGATTTCAAGCATTTCGTCATTGGACAAGAAGAAGAATCTGGTGAGAATGTTAGCAGCCAGTATCAGAATCTCTTCAATGGAATCCTATATATTCTGATAGGAACAAAACAAAATGAGGATTTTCTTTACCTTGGAAAACTGAGCCGTTTCTTTTCCAGATAGACATTCAGGCCTTTATCGATGGTGTCCAGCTGATGGTTCGAGGATTGCAGTTTCTCCAGCAAATCAGGCTGAGCGGTCACCTCTAACACCTACAATTCCAGATCGGTTACAGAAATGTTCCTTCAGAGGGGAGCTTTTACAATAACGGCTGCTGCTTTCTTTCTAAATTACCCGGGAATCCCTCGCGCAGCGGCCCATGATATCTCTCCAGGTGGCGTCGACGATTTTGAAGAGTCGTCCTTCTTCTGGAATCTGTTGCATGATGTCTTCCGAGGAGAAGATGGATTCCAAGTAAACCCACCGAGACTGCACCTTCAGCCATTCTTCGGTGACATCCTGGATGTGAATTAATTGCTCCTCCCATTGTTGAAATGACACGATACGTTAAAGCTCTGCAACGCTGGGCGTCGGCAGACTCTAAATCTCCTTCCTTTAACCGGATCACATCCATGCAAGCTGAGCAGTTCTTTATTCAGATGAAACGAGTCAATGCTCAAAAGGCTTGATCGATCACCTTGATCTGAATGCCAAACTCTTTAGTCAGCGCCGTCCCCATCATGCTCTGACTCTTCACTATGTGGTCTTCCAGCGTGGCCTGCAGATCCTCAACGCTGTGCAAGATGTGAACACCGGTCTCTCTGTACAGTTTGTTGGGGAAAGACAGAGCGACCAGATCGTCCTTCATGGCTCGCAGCTTGGTCTCCAGGGCAAACTCCTTTAGTGAGCCAGACAGAGAAGGGAGGGACATGGTGTTCAACAAATCTATTTTGTATTGAAGTTACACGTTGTCAAACGCCACAAAGGAAAAGCAAACCAAAGATAGAAATTCAGCAGCTCTTACTTTACTGGCATGAGTACTGATGGACTCCAGCTGGTCCAGATGAGGATTCAGATTCAGCTGGAGGAGAGTCCGTGCAGTAACACCGGTCTCAGGAGTCAGGTCCGCTCCTATCAGCGCCGACATCTGCTCCCGGTGGCGAGGTCTGATGGCTGGGTTACACAACGCCATCAGCACAGGTCGATGCACCTGCAAACACAAACACATTCACCCCATACACAGGCTTAGCTTCAACAAATGAGCACTGCAAGACTTTCCCAGCATGCCCCGTTCAAGTCAGCTCCAGCACCTTGAAGCTCGCGATCATCTTCAACACTGTGGCGGACAGAACCGTTGCAGGGCTTTGCAGCGTCGGTTGTTCCGCGGCTGGTGGCTTCTTTTGGAAAAACTTCTGCACCTTGAACAAAGAACGCTCCATCTCCACATCAGAGTCAAAGTACTCACTGCTCTGTTCATGGAGGGGACCGTCCATCCATCTATTCACAAAGAGAGAGACGTGGTTTGTCATCCCAAGCCGAGGCTTTGAACTCAACAAGGACTTCACCAAAGGGACTCTTGACCTGCTCTCCGTCTGCTGCCACTGCTGCACCAACGAGAAGAGCTGCTCGTAAGGCTCCACACTCTTCCTGAGTTCCTCCATTTGAGGGTAGGACGACTGGTCTTGTGCAAAGAAGGCCTCCTCTTTGTTAACGGTGACGATGACGTGCGCAGCCTCCTTCAGTTGCTTGAGAACGGCTCGGATATTCTTCAGATACTGCTCAAGAGGACATGAAAGACAACTTGGTATTATTTTATGTTCATCACTACTTGACAAGTAACTTAAAGGCATGTTGACCATGAAAATGATTCAAGGACACGTATCCATCCCATGTGAAGCTCAGATGAGCAGCATCCAGTGTTCCAGACTGCAGCACTAAGCATGCTAACGCAGCCACATGTCGCTACATGTAGTTCAGCTAAACATGAGGGACATGTTGTGTGCCTCACCTCATCAACACGGTGCATCTCAGAGTATTCCTGGAACTCCTGGAAGCTGCCACTCAACACTTCAAAGTCGATCTTTAATCTTTTTCTCCTATCAACCATCTCCTTTTCCCCTTTTTCCTTGCCCTTCAGAATAATCTGCAGAATACAGACGGCGTCCTCAGACAGGTCTTCAAAGAATAACTCGATCAGCTGTTTCCAAGAAGCGTGAGAGGCGTTACCTCGTCAGCACGTTTAAAGATCGCCGGCATCTTCTGTGGCCAAAGAGTAACAACCGAATTGAGCTTTAGATCCTCTTTGGCAAAGGAGTGATGATCGAGGAGGTAAAGCAGGCGACAGTGGACTTTCTGCAACGGCAAATCAAAGTGTGCTATTGGCGCCGATTCAAGAGCGCTGAAGTGAACATGCATTTATTCCTAGAACTCCGGATCAATCCTGACCTCAATCTGTTGCTGGAGTTCTCCGAGCCGGTCTTCCTGAACCTCTTTGGTGAACTGGATGGTCTCAGACATCTCCTGGATGCTCTCTGGGGGTTTCAGTAACCGGTCCCTGATGCTCTCAAATTCAGAGCAGATCCTTTGCACAGACACAAAAACGGGTTTGGAGAAACATTTGCAAACGGAACTACAGGAGAAAACGTTTTGCTCCAGAATGTTACAAGAAGAGACTGACTGGATGTTTTCCTCCCGGTGGACGGCGGCGAGTTTCTCTATTATGATGCAGGCGTAGCTTCTGGCTTTGGCGGCCAACTCCTCCTTGAGTTCCTGGCATTCCAGCTGCACCATTGTAAAGTGGGCTCTCACGGGGAGGCTCATGATGTCCTCTGCCAGCACCATGAACCACTCCACTTCCTGTGGAAAGGAGTGAAACTCCATATTTGTTCTTCAAACGGCAAAGCTGGAAACGAACTGGAAGATCGACAGCACAAACGATGTTTGCTCACCTTGGCGTAGTCGTCAAGACAACGCTGCTCAGCTACAAACGCCTCCACCCGAGCTCGTGCCGATCCGTCCACCAGCCAGGCAAACTTGTCAACTTGAAAATGAAAGAACAGCTCAGCATATTTTGAACAAAAGTCAGCGGGAGGAGGGCTGGAAACGACTGAATAGCAGGACATCCCACCAAAGGTCTGGAGATGCTTGACGGGTTCCTCTAGATTCTCGCACACACGTGTCTTTAAAGTCTCGTGGGCCGAACAGAGTACCTCCTCTGGCACCTTAGCATCCACAAACGACATTTGAGCTCGTCCCAAAGTGGACTGGAAGTTCGGAACCTTCTGTAAACCAGGAGACGTGAAAATATAAAAACCAGCGTGAGCGAGTATTTCCAAGCGAGGGTTCAATAAATGCCTTGAACCCACCTGCAGCGTGTTGGTGACACAGTCCAGCATGGCCGACACAGACGCTTCCAGCTCCGCTACTGTGGGGGACATCTGTAATGTTGCACCGTTGAGTGTCAGAGACACGCTGATCAGAGGCATGAGGTGCTGATTGCGTGGGTGGAACAGCTCGACAAACTCATCGGTGCATTTCTTCAGCAGGGCTTTCAACTACAAGACAAAAAGACACCGCGTCATCATCGGCTTTTTGAGTCCAGATTCAATTCAACACAAAGTCGGTTTCCTCTCACCTGATTTGACACGAGGACAGAGGCGCATCTAAACAGGGAGATCTTTTCTGGTTCTTTCATGTAATAGATGCTTTTCTTCTTCAATTGGAGGAGGATTGGCTCCAACCAGGTTTGGAGAAGATTGTCCTCTGTCCTCTTACAGCCCACGTTGATTTTGTCCTGCAGGCTTTGGTGGTCCAGCGGGCCTGCAGACCTGTTAGCAACACAAGATAGAAGCTGTTGAACGGGCCCTTGTCTGCGCTGCTAGAAAGCGTCTTCTCAGCTGCAGCAACTCCATGGAAAGTTTCAATGCAACAATTTGGCACACGAGACATTACTCCATTTAGCAGGTGATGCATCGCTGTCAACTGAACATTGTCCGGCAGCACAAGCTGCAAGGTGGAACAGCCAATGAGGTTTGGGTCAGGCTGGGGCCCCGAGGGCCCCGAGAGCGTTACATGCAGCATATCTATCCGTACCTGCAGCCGGAGAGGTCCACCAGCACCAGCGTGGAAAGGTTCCGGTAACACAGCTCCAGGATAATCTGCATTACCGGATGAGTGATGCTCAGAGTGTCGTCAAGTCGCTCGCGGTTCTCTACAAAACCTTGGTTCCAACACCGGGAGAAATCAAGACCCCTGAAAAAGATCGGCATGAAAGTGTTCAGTTTAGTAAATGTACACGTGCTAGTTTTTCATCCGTCCTTTGTGTCAATTACAGGATCCTATTGACCAATTATCAGATCTGATATTCAGCTTTTTACAAACGCTTGGGCATTGGTTTTTTTAACAATGGTCTTTTTGTCATGTTTTGTTTGTTTCCCGATAGATGGATCGGTCCTTTCCTCATCCGACACTCACTCTTTAACGCTCGTCGCTCCTGAAGGACCTTCTCCCTCTGCTTTTATTATACGATTCACTGCAGGAGGAAAACACGACCCGGTGAGAACCGGTTGATCTGCAGTCGATGTACTGACATACGGTATCTAAGCAACAACAAGCCGGACACCTGTGTGCTCTCTGAGCGTTTTCACATTGTCGTCCGTTATTTCCGCGTGGAGCTCCTGAAGTAATTTCCTTGTCGCACTTGTCTTCGTCATGTCCAAACCGACTCGAGCGTCGATGCGCTCCAGCGAGTCTTTGGAGGGGGGCGCGATGTCCCGTTTCCCTGCGTTCTCCCTCAGCTTACGGAGGGCCTGGCAATGGAACCGAAACTCAAAATAGGCTTCGGTTTCATTCTTGAATTTTCTTTGTACTTATATTTGTACATATTTCAGAATTTAAAAACAAAACCTACCCAGCGCTGTCTGTCCAGAAGCGTTTCCTGTGAAGCAATGATACCGAAAACAATTAAATAAAACATCACATCCTGCAGACCTTTTATTGAGGCGGAGACTCAGTGGAAACAAACGTCTCACCAGTCCTGGAGGCTTCGGTATCACTGCCAAAGGGAAGGCCGGGGGCGTGTCCCGATCAATCCACTGGGCGGCTGCTCCGTCCGGCTGTGAGGCCGATCCGCTCTCGTAGCCACTGACCAAGGAGGAAACAAAACGTCACGCAGGAGGAACTTTGCACGCCACAGTTTCAGCCGCCCGTATCCGGATGGAACCGTAGGAACCACAGGTCGCCCAACGTGGACCGACGTTTCCCAGATGTTAGAGAAGCAGCTTCAAAAGTTGTTTTGTTCATGAAATGATTTTCACACAACGAACATTTAATGGGGAATTTTATTGCATGGTGAATTTTGTAGCGATAATCCTTCACACGAAACAAAAAGCTCCAGGTGCTTTGAAGAGGAGCGTCAGGTCCACTTAGTTACTTACCGGTGTTGGCCTTGATGTACAGCGATGCTTTCCCTCATGATATTGTGAAGGAGGTGACATCCTGAAATTGCGCATGTGTGTGTGTGAACGACTGTCTGTGTGTGTGTGCGGCCCTGCGACGATCTGGCACCACGTCCGGGGTGTGCCCCGCCTCTCACCCGTTGACTGATGGGACCGGCTGCAGCACGAGCCACGGACCCGGTAACAGGCAGAACGGTTGAGAAGATGAATGAATGAATGAGTGAATGAAGGAGAACGTACGGTGCTGCAACGCTTTCACGTGGACGTATGCTCTGCCGGCCGGTCAAACTGCTGCTGCGTCGCCCACGTTCAAGTTGGTCTTCCGTGTTCCGCTCCATGTCTCTTAGATTCTTTCAAACTTCTTTCAAACTGCAGAAAAAAAGAAAGGCGACAACGTTTTGATCCTGTAGAATTCCAGAAAGGTTGAATTTATTACATCAGGATCAGAAGCTCAAGAATTGAAGCTGTTGTTGATTTGCTTTGCGTATTTTTGTAAGGTAGGAAAGTTATTTCCATGTTCCAACAGTATGATGGACCACAGGGGGGCGGGGGGGTATGTGACGTCACCGCACAACCTCCCAAGCTGGCAACCCGGAGAGTACGGTGACAGGAACCGCATTACCCACAATGCATTGTGGGAATAACGGATCAGCGAGTAACGGGTGTCGTTGGGATCCA
Source organism: Brachionichthys hirsutus (assembly GCF_040956055.1). Classification (NCBI taxonomy): domain Eukaryota; kingdom Metazoa; phylum Chordata; class Actinopteri; order Lophiiformes; family Brachionichthyidae; genus Brachionichthys; species Brachionichthys hirsutus. Next base: position 13,980,224 of record NC_090908.1, on the reverse strand, counting down.
CCGGTTGGGTTGCTTTTGTACGCGATAAATAGGTTGAATAAACAAGAATAAACGTTCTTTTTTTCCACAACTTTCCCGAAGTGCGTCCGTGCGTAAAGCTGCTTCCACAGTGCGTCGTGTGAACGTGGGGTAATAAACACGGTGTCCCACCGGCGAACGTTGAACCGTCGGACCGCTCGACTCACCGAGTTCACTCAAAGTTCGTGAATCTAACTAATGAAATATACAAACGTGATCTCCGTTTATGGCAAATACACACAGAACTCGGTCTAAAATAGCATTAGCATAGCTAACAAGTAGCTGAAATGAGAGTACCGGACAGTAACTGACACCAACTGAATGACATCATCTCGACTCGGTACCGCTGAATCCAGATTTATCTCCTCAAATGCTTCAACCCAATCGTCCGGTGGCTTCAGCAGATGTTAGAATAGAATAGAATAGAACAGAACAGAATAAAACCGAGAATTACCGGCGCTTTTAACGGAGGTAGAATCTACCGGATCGTGTAACGTACCTCAGCACGTCCTCCTTAAGCGACTGCTCTGTCTGAAGTCTGGACGCGAATGACTCTCCTCGCTATGAGGAGCACAGGGGGGCGGGGGGCCGCGTGACGTCACCACACAATCTCCCAAGATGCACCACGGCGCCTGGAACGAACCATTGTGTGTGTAGAGGGTGCCTTTATCGTCAATAATGCTGCTACGTAATAACACTGTTTATTAAACGCAAAACCAACCAGTGTGTTTTTACTACATGCCTTTTGAGCTACTACATAGAGTTGAATAAATGATTTCATCAAACGATCAACACGTTTTATTTTTTAAATGGATCGGAAGTCCTGCGTGTTTCTCGGATCAGCGCCGGCATCGTTCAGGATTCACCAAAAGCACAACGTTATCGTCATCTTGAACCATTCGCGTGCGCGTATAGCGCCTTGCTCAAGGGCGCCTCGGCAGTGCTCTGGATGCAGACTGGCCCCTCTCCAGTCAGCAGAGCTGGGACTCGAGCCGCTTCCCCGCCCAGGGCCCGAGCCACCGAGCCACTGCCTGAGCCGGACTCGTTGCTTTAGACGGGGGGGGCGTTGTGTGGTTTGCGTTCGGCGCAGCAAGCTGCCTCTTTGTTTGTCTGCTGTGTTTAACTACAGAAACGGAAGAAGCTGTCCCGGATCCAGCGCAGCGTCCTCCTGATGCTGCTGGGTCTTCTGCTCTTATTATTTGGACTGCTCTGCTCACCTAGCATCAGGTAACACACACACACACACAGTGATAAATGCATGTCTGTGCTTGTGTGTTTACTAGATTTCACTAGTGGATGATTAAATATGAAAAGGCTTGTTTACACTGTTCTTTGTATCTATGCCAAGTGTCAGAATTGAGCCTCTTAGAATTTCGAACAAAATAAATCCTGTACATATTTGTGTGGTTTGTGGCACCTTGATATTCGTTTTATACTATACGATCACATGAAGACAATTTGTATTTTGCCTCTTTGTACAGAGAATTGCGTGTCATGTTGGAGATTTGGACATGCAGCTGTGCAGATTTACATTTATGTTTTTCTGTTGTTCTGACCAGAATAAATGCAACGAGTAGACGCTGTCAGACTACTGTCCTGCATCACCGCCACCAGCCTGCAATCCATACACGTTACATAAGCTAGCGTGTTTGTACAAGCAGATCCAGGATCAGCAGAGTAGATCGATCTGCTTCTCGTGGAGGCTCTACTGCTCGGCTTCAGACGTGCTGACCCTCGGCCTGTCTTCCTGTTCACTGTGTGTGTATGTGTGTGTGTGTGTGATTAGGGTTGGACGACTGGCTGGAGCTGAATGAGAGCTTCCTGAGGACCGTTCATCCGGATGTGAAGTCTGCGTTGGGTCAAGCTGTGGCTCCTGTGGCAGGACCACATGTGGGGCCAGCTCTGAGCCTCGATTCAGGTCCAGATTCTGAGGCCAAGCCCAGAGAACCAGACGCCCCCCTATGTGTCATCTATAAGTGTACCAAGTTACAAGTTGATGAGACATCAACTGAGACGGCCACGCTGAACACGCCGGTTCCAACCGCGTCTCTCTACGACCTTCCCTTCCCGAGATATGGCAAAAATAAAGCTTTGCACGCATGTGACGTCTACACCGTAAATCACACCAACCTGACCTGTGTATATTTATGCTGATTGTAAACTTCTGATGTTCACTGTAGCGGCGCCATGTCTCCACAAGAGGGCAGCATTTTATCATTTGGCCGTTTCCGGAATGAAACCGGAAACCGGAAGTCCCAAAATCCATTCATTTTCTTCGAATTATCGCGAGAACGGTACGCTGTAGAGACTTGGAAACCTGGTCTACCCGACATAATTCGGCCACGCTGAACACGCCGGTCCCAACCGCGTCTCTCTACGACCTTCCCTTCCCGAGATATGGCAAAAATAAAGCTTTGCACGCATGTGACGTCTACACCGTAAATCACATCAACCTGTCCGTCACCTCGGTTATAGCCCTATGTGTCATCTATAAGTGTACCGAGTTACAAGTTGATGAGACATTTGCTTGTGTGTATATTTATGCTGATTGTAAACTTCTGATGTTCGCTGTAGCGGCGCCATGTCTCCACAAGAGGGCAGCATTTTATATTGCGGCCGTTTCTGGAATGAAACCGGAAACCGGAAATGTCCCAAACTCCGTTCATTTCTTCGAAGTATCGCGAGAACGGTACGTTGTAGAGACTTGGAAACCTGGTCTACCCAACATCACTGGTCACTGAAGTGGCCGCGTTTGCCCTCCTGTGGCTGTTTCTGGAATAACACCGGAAATGTTCCAAACATTTGAAATCAAAATATCGCGTTAACCGTACGTTGTAGAGACTTGAGAAGTGGGTCTACCCACCATAATTCGGCTATGCTGAACACGCCGGTCCAACCCCCGCCTCTGTACGACCTTCCGTTCCTGAGATATGACGAAATTAAACCTTTACACGTCCATCACGTCGTCATTCTTAGTCACAGCCGCCTTTCCGTCACGTCAGTTCCAGCCACATATGTCATCTATAAGTGTGCCAAGTTACAAGTTGTTATGACATTTATTTGTGTGCATATTTATGCTTTTTGTCAGCTTCAGACGCTCACTGAAGCGCCCGCATTCGCCCTCCTGTGGCTGTTTCTGGAATAACACCGGAAATGTTCCAAACATTTGAAATCAAAATATCGCGTTAACCGTACGTTGTAGAGACTTGAGAAGTGGGTCTACCCCCCATAATTCGGCTATGCTGAACACGCCGGTCCAACCCCCGCCTCTGTACGACCTTCCGTTCCTGAGATATGACGAAATTAAACCTTTACACGTCCATCACGTCGTCATTCTTAGTCACAGCCACCTTTCCGTCACGTCAGTTCCAGCCACATATGTCATCTATAAGTGTGCCAAGTTACAAGTTGTTATGACATTTATTTGTGTGGATATTTATGCTTTTTGTCAGCTTCAGACGCTCACTGAAGCGCCCGCATTCGCCCTCCTGTGGCCGTTTCTGGAATAACACCGGAAATGTTCCAAACATTTGAAATCAAAATATCGCGTTAACCGTACGTTGTGGAGACTTGAGAAGTGGGTCTACCCCCCATAATTCGGCTATGCTGAACACGCCGGTCCAACCCCCGCCTCTGTACGACCTTCCGTTCCTGAGATATGACGAAATTAAACCTTTACACGTCCATCACGTCGTCATTCTTAGTCAAAGCCACCTTTCCGTCACGTCAGTTCCAGCCACATATGTCATCTATAAGTGTGCCAAGTCACAAGTTGTTATGACATTTATTTGTGTGCATATTTATGCTTTTTGTCAGCTTCAGACGCTCACTGAAGCGGCCGCATTCGCCCTCCTGTGGCCGTTTCTGGAATAACACCGGAAATGTTCCAAACATTTGAAATCAAAATATCGCGTTAACCGTACGTTGTAGAGACTTGAGAAGTGGGTCTACCCCCCATAATTCGGCTATGCTGAACACGCCGGTCCAACCCCCGCCTCTGTACGACCTTCCGTTCCTGAGATATGACGAAATTAAACCTTTACACGTCCATCACGTCGTCATTCTTAGTCACACCCACCTTTCCGTCACGTCAGTTCCAGCCACATATGTCATCTATAAGTGTACCAAGTTACAAGTTGTTATGACATTTATTTGTGTGCATATTTATGCTTTTTGTCAGCTTCAGACGCTCACTGAAGCGGCCGCATTCGCCCTCCTGTGGCTGTTTCTGGAATAACACCGGAAATGTTCCAAACATTTGAAATCAAAATATCGCGTTAACCGTACGTTGTAGAGACTTGAGAAGTGGGTCTGCCCACCATAATTCGGCTATGCTGAACACGCCGGTCCAACCCCCGCCTCTGTACGACCTTCCGTTCCTGAGATATGACGAAATTAAACCTTTACACGTCCATCACGTCGTCATTCTTAGTCACAGCCACCTTTCCGTCACGTCAGTTCCAGCCACATATGTCATCTATAAGTGTGCCAAGTTACAAGTTGTTATGACATTTATTTGTGTGCATATTTATGCTTTTTGTCAGCTTCAGACGCTCACTGAAGCGCCCGCATTCGCCCTCCTGTGGCTGTTTCTGGAATAACACCGGAAATGTTCCAAACATTTGAAATCAAAATATCGCGTTAACCGTACGTTGTAGAGACTTGAGAAGTGGGTCTACCCACCATAATTCGGCTATGCTGAACACGCCGGTCCAACCCCCGCCTCTGTACGACCTTCCGTTCCTGAGATATGACGAAATTAAACCTTTACACGTCCATCACGTCGTCATTCTTAGTCACAGCCACCTTTCCGTCACGTCAGTTCCAGCCACATATGTCATCTATAAGTGTGCCAAGTTACAAGTTGTTATGACATTTATTTGTGTGCATATTTATGCTTTTTGTCAGCTTCAGACGCTCACTGAAGCGCCCGCATTCGCCCTCCTGTGGCTGTTTCTGGAATAACACCGGAAATGTTCCAAACATTTGAAATCAAAATATCGCGTTAACCGTACGTTGTAGAGACTTGAGAAGTGGGTCTACCCACCATAATTCGGCTATGCTGAACACGCCGGTCCAACCCCCGCCTCTGTACGACCTTCCGTTCCTGAGATATGACGAAATTAAACCTTTACACGTCCATCACGTCGTCATTCTTAGTCACAGCCACCTTTCCGTCACGTCAGTTCCAGCCACATATGTCATCTATAAGTGTGCCAAGTTACAAGTTGTTATGACATTTATTTGTGTGCATATTTATGCTTTTTGTCAGCTTCAGACGCTCACTGAAGCGCCCGCATTCGCCCTCCTGTGGCTGTTTCTGGAATAACACCGGAAATGTTCCAAACATTTGAAATCAAAATATCGCGTTAACCGTACGTTGTAGAGACTTGAGTAGTGGGTCTACCCCCCATAATTCGGCTATGCTGAACACGCCGGTCCAACCCCCGCCTCTGTACGACCTTCCGTTCCTGAGATATGACGAAATTAAACCTTTACACGTCCATCACGTCGTCATTCTTAGTCACAGCCACCTTTCCGTCACGTCAGTTCCAGCCACATATGTCATCTATAAGTGTGCCAAGTTACAAGTTGTTATGACATTTATTTGTGTGCATATTTATGCTTTTTGTCAGCTTCAGACGCTCACTGAAGCGCCCGCATTCGCCCTCCTGTGGCCGTTTCTGGAATAACACCGGAAATGTTCCAAACATTTGAAATCAAAATATCGCGTTAACCGTACGTTGTAGAGACTTGAGAAGTGGGTCTACCCCCCATAATTCGGCTATGCTGAACACGCCGGTCCAACCCCCGCCTCTGTACGACCTTCCGTTCCTGAGATATGACGAAATTAAACCTTTACACGTCCATCACGTCGTCATTCTTAGTCACAGCCACCTTTCCGTCACGTCAGTTCCAGCCACATATGTCATCTATAAGTGTGCCAAGTTACAAGTTGTTATGACATTTATTTGTGTGCATATTTATGCTTTTTGTCAGCTTCAGACGCTCACTGAAGCGCCCGCATTCGCCCTCCTGTGGCTGTTTCTGGAATAACACCGGAAATGTTCCAAACATTTGAAATCAAAATATCGCGTTAACCGTACGTTGTAGAGACTTGAGAAGTGGGTCTACCCACCATAATTCGGCTATGCTGAACACGCCGGTCCAACCCCCGCCTCTGTACGACCTTCCGTTCCTGAGATATGACGAAATTAAACCTTTACACGTCCATCACGTCGTCATTCTTAGTCACAGCCACCTTTCCGTCACGTCAGTTCCAGCCACATATGTCATCTATAAGTGTGCCAAGTTACAAGTTGTTATGACATTTATTTGTGTGCATATTTATGCTTTTTGTCAGCTTCAGACGCTCACTGAAGCGCCCGCATTCGCCCTCCTGTGGCCGTTTCTGGAATAACACCGGAAATGTTCCAAACATTTGAAATCAAAATATCGCGTTAACCGTACGTTGTAGAGACTTGAGAAGTGGGTCTACCCCCCATAATTCGGCTATGCTGAACACGCCGGTCCAACCCCCGCCTCTGTACGACCTTCCGTTCCTGAGATATGACGAAATTAAACCTTTACACGTCCATCACGTCGTCATTCTTAGTCACAGCCACCTTTCCGTCACGTCAGTTCCAGCCACATATGTCATCTATAAGTGTGCCAAGTTACAAGTTGTTATGACATTTATTTGTGTGCATATTTATGCTTTTTGTCAGCTTCAGACGCTCACTGAAGCGCCCGCATTCGCCCTCCTGTGGCTGTTTCTGGAATAACACCGGAAATGTTCCAAACATTTGAAATCAAAATATCGCGTTAACCGTACGTTGTAGAGACTTGAGAAGTGGGTCTACCCACCATAATTCGGCTATGCTGAACACGCCGGTCCAACCCCCGCCTCTGTACGACCTTCCGTTCCTGAGATATGACGAAATTAAACCTTTACACGTCCATCACGTCGTCATTCTTAGTCACAGCCACCTTTCCGTCACGTCAGTTCCAGCCACATATGTCATCTATAAGTGTGCCAAGTTACAAGTTGTTATGACATTTATTTGTGTGCATATTTATGCTTTTTGTCAGCTTCAGACGCTCACTGAAGCGCCCGCATTCGCCCTCCTGTGGCTGTTTCTGGAATAACACCGGAAATGTTCCAAACATTTGAAATCAAAATATCGCGTTAACCGTACGTTGTAGAGACTTGAGAAGTGGGTCTACCCACCATAATTCGGCTATGCTGAACACGCCGGTCCAACCCCCGCCTCTGTACGACCTTCCGTTCCTGAGATATGACGAAATTAAACCTTTACACGTCCATCACGTCGTCATTCTTAGTCACAGCCACCTTTCCGTCACGTCAGTTCCAGCCACATATGTCATCTATAAGTGTGCCAAGTTACAAGTTGTTATGACATTTATTTGTGTGCATATTTATGCTTTTTGTCAGCTTCAGACGCTCACTGAAGCGCCCGCATTCGCCCTCCTGTGGCTGTTTCTGGAATAACACCGGAAATGTTCCAAACATTTGAAATCAAAATATCGCGTTAACCGTACGTTGTAGAGACTTGAGAAGTGGGTCTACCCCCCATAATTCGGCTATGCTGAACACGCCGGTCCAACCCCCGCCTCTGTACGACCTTCCGTTCCTGAGATATGACGAAATTAAACCTTTACACGTCCATCACGTCGTCATTCTTAGTCACAGCCACCTTTCCGTCACGTCAGTTCCAGCCACATATGTCATCTATAAGTGTGCCAAGTTACAAGTTGTTATGACATTTATTTGTGTGCATATTTATGCTTTTTGTCAGCTTCAGACGCTCACTGAAGCGCCCGCATTCGCCCTCCTGTGGCTGTTTCTGGAATAACACCGGAAATGTTCCAAACATTTGAAATCAAAATATCGCGTTAACCGTACGTTGTAGAGACTTGAGAAGTGGGTCTACCCCCCATAATTCGGCTATGCTGAACACGCCGGTCCAACCCCCGCCTCTGTACGACCTTCCGTTCCTGAGATATGACGAAATTAAACCTTTACACGTCCATCACGTCGTCATTCTTAGTCACAGCCACCTTTCCGTCACGTCAGTTCCAGCCACATATGTCATCTATAAGTGTGCCAAGTTACAAGTTGTTATGACATTTATTTGTGTGCATATTTATGCTTTTTGTCAGCTTCAGACGCTCACTGAAGCGCCCGCATTCGCCCTCCTGTGGCTGTTTCTGGAATAACACCGGAAATGTTCCAAACATTTGAAATCAAAATATCGCGTTAACCGTACGTTGTAGAGACTTGAGAAGTGGGTCTACCCACCATAAGTCGGCTATGCTGAACACGCCGGTCCAACCCCCGCCTCTGTACGACCTTCCGTTCCTGAGATATGACGAAATTAAACCTTTACACGTCCATCACGTCGTCATTCTTAGTCACAGCCACCTTTCCGTCACGTCAGTTCCAGCCACATATGTCATCTATAAGTGTGCCAAGTTACAAGTTGTTATGACATTTATTTGTGTGCATATTTATGCTTTTTGTCAGCTTCAGACGCTCACTGAAGCGCCCGCATTCGCCCTCCTGTGGCCGTTTCTGGAATAACACCGGAAATGTTCCAAACATTTGAAATCAAAATATCGCGTTAACCGTACGTTGTAGAGACTTGAGAAGTGGGTCTACCCCCCATAATTCGGCTATGCTGAACACGCCGGTCCAACCCCCGCCTCTGTACGACCTTCCGTTCCTGAGATATGACGACATTAAACCTTTACACGTCCATCACGTCGTCATTCTTAGTCACAGCCACCTTTCCGTCACGTCAGTTCCAGCCACATATGTCATCTATAAGTGTGCCAAGTTACAAGTTGTTATGACATTTATTTGTGTGCATATTTATGCTTTTTGTCAGCTTCAGACGCTCACTGAAGCGCCCGCATTCGCCCTCCTGTGGCCGTTTCTGGAATAACACCGGAAATGTTCCAAACATTTGAAATCAAAATATCGCGTTAACCGTACGTTGTAGAGACTTGAGAAGTGGGTCTACCCCCCATAATTCGGCTATGCTGAACACGCCGGTCCAACCCCCGCCTCTGTACGACCTTCCGTTCCTGAGATATGACGAAATTAAACCTTTACACGTCCATCACGTCGTCATTCTTAGTCACAGCCACCTTTCCGTCACGTCAGTTCCAGCCACATATGTCATCTATAAGTGTGCCAAGTTACAAGTTGTTATGACATTTATTTGTGTGCATATTTATGCTTTTTGTCAGCTTCAGACGCTCACTGAAGCGCCCGCATTCGCCCTCCTGTGGCTGTTTCTGGAATAACACCGGAAATGTTCCAAACATTTGAAATCAAAATATCGCGTTAACCGTACGTTGTAGAGACTTGAGAAGTGGGTCTACCCCCCATAATTCGGCTATGCTGAACACGCCGGTCCAACCCCCGCCTCTGTACGACCTTCCGTTCCTGAGATATGACGAAATTAAACCTTTACACGTCCATCACGTCGTCATTCTTAGTCACAGCCACCTTTCCGTCACGTCAGTTCCAGCCACATATGTCATCTATAAGTGTGCCAAGTTACAAGTTGTTATGACATTTATTTGTGTGCATATTTATGCTTTTTGTCAGCTTCAGACGCTCACTGAAGCGCCCGCATTCGCCCTCCTGTGGCCGTTTCTGGAATAACACCGGAAATGTTCCAAACATTTGAAATCAAAATATCGCGTTAACCGTACGTTGTAGAGACTTGAGAAGTGGGTCTACCCCCCATAATTCGGCTATGCTGAACACGCCGGTCCAACCCCCGCCTCTGTACGACCTTCCGTTCCTGAGATATGACGAAATTAAACCTTTACACGTCCATCACGTCGTCATTCTTAGTCACAGCCACCTTTCCGTCACGTCAGTTCCAGCCACATATGTCATCTATAAGTGTGCCAAGTTACAAGTTGTTATGACATTTATTTGTGTGCATATTTATGCTTTTTGTCAGCTTCAGACGCTCACTGAAGCGCCCGCATTCGCCCTCCTGTGGCTGTTTCTGGAATAACACCGGAAATGTTCCAAACATTTGAAATCAAAATATCGCGTTAACCGTACGTTGTAGAGACTTGAGAAGTGGGTCTACCCACCATAATTCGGCTATGCTGAACACGCCGGTCCAACCCCCGCCTCTGTACGACCTTCCGTTCCTGAGATATGACGAAATTAAACCTTTACACGTCCATCACGTCGTCATTCTTAGTCACAGCCACCTTTCCGTCACGTCAGTTCCAGCCACATATGTCATCTATAAGTGTGCCAAGTTACAAGTTGTTATGACATTTATTTGTGTGCATATTTATGCTTTTTGTCAGCTTCAGACGCTCACTGAAGCGCCCGCATTCGCCCTCCTGTGGCTGTTTCTGGAATAACACCGGAAATGTTCCAAACATTTGAAATCAAAATATCGCGTTAACCGTACGTTGTAGAGACTTGAGAAGTGGGTCTACCCCCCATAATTCGGCTATGCTGAACACGCCGGTCCAACCCCCGCCTCTGTACGACCTTCCGTTCCTGAGATATGACGAAATTAAACCTTTACACGTCCATCACGTCGTCATTCTTAGTCACAGCCACCTTTCCGTCACGTCAGTTCCAGCCACATATGTCATCTATAAGTGTGCCAAGTTACAAGTTGTTATGACATTTATTTGTGTGCATATTTATGCTTTTTGTCAGCTTCAGACGCTCACTGAAGCGCCCGCATTCGCCCTCCTGTGGCTGTTTCTGGAATAACACCGGAAATGTTCCAAACATTTGAAATCAAAATATCGCGTTAACCGTACGTTGTAGAGACTTGAGAAGTGGGTCTACCCACCATAAGTCGGCTATGCTGAACACGCCGGTCCAACCCCCGCCTCTGTACGACCTTCCGTTCCTGAGATATGACGAAATTAAACCTTTACACGTCCATCACGTCGTCATTCTTAGTCACAGCCACCTTTCCGTCACGTCAGTTCCAGCCACATATGTCATCTATAAGTGTGCCAAGTTACAAGTTGTTATGACATTTATTTGTGTGCATATTTATGCTTTTTGTCAGCTTCAGACGCTCACTGAAGCGCCCGCATTCGCCCTCCTGTGGCCGTTTCTGGAATAACACCGGAAATGTTCCAAACATTTGAAATCAAAATATCGCGTTAACCGTACGTTGTAGAGACTTGAGAAGTGGGTCTACCCCCCATAATTCGGCTATGCTGAACACGCCGGTCCAACCCCCGCCTCTGTACGACCTTCCGTTCCTGAGATATGACGAAATTAAACCTTTACACGTCCATCACGTCGTCATTCTTAGTCACAGCCACCTTTCCGTCACGTCAGTTCCAGCCACATATGTCATCTATAAGTGTGCCAAGTTACAAGTTGTTATGACATTTATTTGTGTGCATATTTATGCTTTTTGTCAGCTTCAGACGCTCACTGAAGCGCCCGCATTCGCCCTCCTGTGGCTGTTTCTGGAATAACACCGGAAATGTTCCAAACATTTGAAATCAAAATATCGCGTTAACCGTACGTTGTAGAGACTTGAGAAGTGGGTCTACCCCCCATAATTCGGCTATGCTGAACACGCCGGTCCAACCCCCGCCTCTGTACGACCTTCCGTTCCTGAGATATGACGAAATTAAACCTTTACACGTCCATCACGTCGTCATTCTTAGTCACAGCCACCTTTCCGTCACGTCAGTTCCAGCCACATATGTCATCTATAAGTGTGCCATGTTACAAGTTGTTATGACATTTATTTGTGTGCATATTTATGCTTTTTGTCAGCTTCAGACGCTCACTGAAGCGCCCGCATTCGCCCTCCTGTGGCCGTTTCTGGAATAACACCGGAAATGTTCCAAACATTTGAAATCAAAATATCGCGTTAACCGTACGTTGTAGAGACTTGAGAAGTGGGTCTACCCCCCATAATTCGGCTATGCTGAACACGCCGGTCCAACCCCCGCCTCTGTACGACCTTCCGTTCCTGAGATATGACGAAATTAAACCTTTACACGTCCATCACGTCGTCATTCTTAGTCACAGCCACCTTTCCGTCACGTCAGTTCCAGCCACATATGTCATCTATAAGTGTGCCAAGTTACAAGTTGTTATGACATTTATTTGTGTGCATATTTATGCTTTTTGTCAGCTTCAGACGCTCACTGAAGCGCCCGCATTCGCCCTCCTGTGGCTGTTTCTGGAATAACACCGGAAATGTTCCAAACATTTGAAATCAAAATATCGCGTTAACCGTACGTTGTAGAGACTTGAGAAGTGGGTCTACCCACCATAATTCGGCTATGCTGAACACGCCGGTCCAACCCCCGCCTCTGTACGACCTTCCGTTCCTGAGATATGACGAAATTAAACCTTTACACGTCCATCACGTCGTCATTCTTAGTCACAGCCACCTTTCCGTCACGTCAGTTCCAGCCACATATGTCATCTATAAGTGTGCCATGTTACAAGTTGTTATGACATTTATTTGTGTGCATATTTATGCTTTTTGTCAGCTTCAGACGCTCACTGAAGCGCCCGCATTCGCCCTCCTGTGGCTGTTTCTGGAATAACACCGGAAATGTTCCAAACATTTGAAATCAAAATATCGCGTTAACCGTACGTTGTAGAGACTTGAGAAGTGGGTCTACCCACCATAATTCGGCTATGCTGAACACGCCGGTCCAACCCCCGCCTCTGTACGACCTTCCGTTCCTGAGATATGACGAAATTAAACCTTTACACGTCCATCACGTCGTCATTCTTAGTCACAGCCACCTTTCCGTCACGTCAGTTCCAGCCACATATGTCATCTATAAGTGTGCCAAGTTACAAGTTGTTATGACATTTATTTGTGTGCATATTTATGCTTTTTGTCAGCTTCAGACGCTCACTGAAGCGCCCGCATTCGCCCTCCTGTGGCTGTTTCTGGAATAACACCGGAAATGTTCCAAACATTTGAAATCAAAATATCGCGTTAACCGTACGTTGTAGAGACTTGAGAAGTGGGTCTACCCCCCATAATTCGGCTATGCTGAACACGCCGGTCCAACCCCCGCCTCTGTACGACCTTCCGTTCCTGAGATATGACGAAATTAAACCTTTACACGTCCATCACGTCGTCATTCTTAGTCACAGCCACCTTTCCGTCACGTCAGTTCCAGCCACATATGTCATCTATAAGTGTGCCAAGTTACAAGTTGTTATGACATTTATTTGTGTGCATATTTATGCTTTTTGTCAGCTTCAGACGCTCACTGAAGCGCCCGCATTCGCCCTCCTGTGGCTGTTTCTGGAATAACACCGGAAATGTTCCAAACATTTGAAATCAAAATATCGCGTTAACCGTACGTTGTAGAGACTTGAGAAGTGGGTCTACCCCCCATAATTCGGCTATGCTGAACACGCCGGTCCAACCCCCGCCTCTGTACGACCTTCCGTTCCTGAGATATGACGAAATTAAACCTTTACACGTCCATCACGTCGTCATTCTTAGTCACAGCCACCTTTCCGTCACGTCAGTTCCAGCCACATATGTCATCTATAAGTGTGCCAAGTTACAAGTTGTTATGACATTTATTTGTGTGCATATTTATGCTTTTTGTCAGCTTCAGACGCTCACTGAAGCGCCCGCATTCGCCCTCCTGTGGCTGTTTCTGGAATAACACCGGAAATGTTCCAAACATTTGAAATCAAAATATCGCGTTAACCGTACGTTGTAGAGACTTGAGAAGTGGGTCTACCCACCATAAGTCGGCTATGCTGAACACGCCGGTCCAACCCCCGCCTCTGTACGACCTTCCGTTCCTGAGATATGACGAAATTAAACCTTTACACGTCCATCACGTCGTCATTCTTAGTCACAGCCACCTTTCCGTCACGTCAGTTCCAGCCACATATGTCATCTATAAGTGTGCCAAGTTACAAGTTGTTATGACATTTATTTGTGTGCATATTTATGCTTTTTGTCAGCTTCAGACGCTCACTGAAGCGCCCGCATTCGCCCTCCTGTGGCCGTTTCTGGAATAACACCGGAAATGTTCCAAACATTTGAAATCAATATATCGCGTTAACCGTACGTTGTAGAGACTTGAGAAGTGGGTCTACCCCCCATAATTCGGCTATGCTGAACACGCCGGTCCAACCCCCGCCTCTGTACGACCTTCCGTTCCTGAGATATGACGAAATTAAACCTTTACACGTCCATCACGTCGTCATTCTTAGTCACAGCCACCTTTCCGTCACGTCAGTTCCAGCCACATATGTCATCTATAAGTGTGCCAAGTTACAAGTTGTTATGACATTTATTTGTGTGCATATTTATGCTTTTTGTCAGCTTCAGACGCTCACTGAAGCGCCCGCATTCGCCCTCCTGTGGCCGTTTCTGGAATAACACCGGAAATGTTCCAAACATTTGAAATCAAAATATCGCGTTAACCGTACGTTGTAGAGACTTGAGAAGTGGGTCTACCCCCCATAATTCGGCTATGCTGAACACGCCGGTCCAACCCCCGCCTCTGTACGACCTTCCGTTCCTGAGATATGACGAAATTAAACCTTTACACGTCCATCACGTCGTCATTCTTAGTCACAGCCACCTTTCCGTCACGTCAGTTCCAGCCACATATGTCATCTATAAGTGTGCCAAGTTACAAGTTGTTATGACATTTATTTGTGTGCATATTTATGCTTTTTGTCAGCTTCAGACGCTCACTGAAGCGCCCGCATTCGCCCTCCTGTGGCTGTTTCTGGAATAACACCGGAAATGTTCCAAACATTTGAAATCAAAATATCGCGTTAACCGTACGTTGTAGAGACTTGAGAAGTGGGTCTACCCCCCATAATTCGGCTATGCTGAACACGCCGGTCCAACCCCCGCCTCTGTACGACCTTCCGTTCCTGAGATATGACGAAATTAAACCTTTACACGTCCATCACGTCGTCATTCTTAGTCACAGCCACCTTTCCGTCACGTCAGTTCCAGCCACATATGTCATCTATAAGTGTGCCAAGTTACAAGTTGTTATGACATTTATTTGTGTGCATATTTATGCTTTTTGTCAGCTTCAGACGCTCACTGAAGCGCCCGCATTCGCCCTCCTGTGGCCGTTTCTGGAATAACACCGGAAATGTTCCAAACATTTGAAATCAAAATATCGCGTTAACCGTACGTTGTAGAGACTTGAGAAGTGGGTCTACCCCCCATAATTCGGCTATGCTGAACACGCCGGTCCAACCCCCGCCTCTGTACGACCTTCCGTTCCTGAGATATGACGAAATTAAACCTTTACACGTCCATCACGTCGTCATTCTTAGTCACAGCCACCTTTCCGTCACGTCAGTTCCAGCCACATATGTCATCTATAAGTGTGCCAAGTTACAAGTTGTTATGACATTTATTTGTGTGCATATTTATGCTTTTTGTCAGCTTCAGACGCTCACTGAAGCGCCCGCATTCGCCCTCCTGTGGCTGTTTCTGGAATAACACCGGAAATGTTCCAAACATTTGAAATCAAAATATCGCGTTAACCGTACGTTGTAGAGACTTGAGAAGTGGGTCTACCCACCATAATTCGGCTATGCTGAACACGCCGGTCCAACCCCCGCCTCTGTACGACCTTCCGTTCCTGAGATATGACGAAATTAAACCTTTACACGTCCATCACGTCGTCATTCTTAGTCACAGCCACCTTTCCGTCACGTCAGTTCCAGCCACATATGTCATCTATAAGTGTGCCAAGTTACAAGTTGTTATGACATTTATTTGTGTGCATATTTATGCTTTTTGTCAGCTTCAGACGCTCACTGAAGCGCCCGCATTCGCCCTCCTGTGGCTGTTTCTGGAATAACACCGGAAATGTTCCAAACATTTGAAATCAAAATATCGCGTTAACCGTACGTTGTAGAGACTTGAGAAGTGGGTCTACCCACCATAATTCGGCTATGCTGAACACGCCGGTCCAACCCCCGCCTCTGTACGACCTTCCGTTCCTGAGATATGACGAAATTAAACCTTTACACGTCCATCACGTCGTCATTCTTAGTCACAGCCACCTTTCCGTCACGTCAGTTCCAGCCACATATGTCATCTATAAGTGTGCCAAGTTACAAGTTGTTATGACATTTATTTGTGTGCATATTTATGCTTTTTGTCAGCTTCAGACGCTCACTGAAGCGCCCGCATTCGCCCTCCTGTGGCTGTTTCTGGAATAACACCGGAAATGTTCCAAACATTTGAAATCAAAATATCGCGTTAACCGTACGTTGTAGAGACTTGAGAAGTGGGTCTACCCCCCATAATTCGGCTATGCTGAACACGCCGGTCCAACCCCCGCCTCTGTACGACCTTCCGTTCCTGAGATATGACGAAATTAAACCTTTACACGTCCATCACGTCGTCATTCTTAGTCACAGCCACCTTTCCGTCACGTCAGTTCCAGCCACATATGTCATCTATAAGTGTGCCAAGTTACAAGTTGTTATGACATTTATATGTGTGCATATTTATGCTTTTTGTCAGCTTCAGACGCTCACTGAAGCGCCCGCATTCGCCCTCCTGTGGCCGTTTCTGGAATAACACCGGAAATGTTCCAAACATTTGAAATCAAAATATCGCGTTAACCGTACGTTGTAGAGACTTGAGAAGTGGGTCTACCCACCATAATTCGGCTATGCTGAACACGCCGGTCCAACCCCCGCCTCTGTACGACCTTCCGTTCCTGAGATATGACGAAATTAAACCTTTACACGTCCATCACGTCGTCATTCTTAGTCACAGCCACCTTTCCGTCACGTCAGTTCCAGCCACATATGTCATCTATAAGTGTGCCAAGTTACAAGTTGTTATGACATTTATTTGTGTGCATATTTATGCTTTTTGTCAGCTTCAGACGCTCACTGAAGCGCCCGCATTCGCCCTCCTGTGGCCGTTTCTGGAATAACACCGGAAATGTTCCAAACATTTGAAATCAAAATATCGCGTTAACCGTACGTTGTAGAGACTTGAGAAGTGGGTCTACCCCCCATAATTCGGCTATGCTGAACACGCCGGTCCAACCCCCGCCTCTGTACGACCTTCCGTTCCTGAGATATGACGAAATTAAACCTTTACACGTCCATCACGTCGTCATTCTTAGTCACAGCCACCTTTCCGTCACGTCAGTTCCAGCCACATATGTCATCTATAAGTGTGCCAAGTTACAAGTTGTTATGACATTTATTTGTGTGCATATTTATGCTTTTTGTCAGCTTCAGACGCTCACTGAAGCGCCCGCATTCGCCCTCCTGTGGCTGTTTCTGGAATAACACCGGAAATGTTCCAAACATTTGAAATCAAAATATCGCGTTAACCGTACGTTGTAGAGACTTGAGAAGTGGGTCTACCCACCATAATTCGGCTATGCTGAACACGCCGGTCCAACCCCCGCCTCTGTACGACCTTCCGTTCCTGAGATATGACGAAATTAAACCTTTACACGTCCATCACGTCGTCATTCTTAGTCACAGCCACCTTTCCGTCACGTCAGTTCCAGCCACATATGTCATCTATAAGTGTGCCAAGTTACAAGTTGTTATGACATTTATTTGTGTGCATATTTATGCTTTTTGTCAGCTTCAGACGCTCACTGAAGCGCCCGCATTCGCCCTCCTGTGGCTGTTTCTGGAATAACACCGGAAATGTTCCAAACATTTGAAATCAAAATATCGCGTTAACCGTACGTTGTAGAGACTTGAGAAGTGGGTCTACCCACCATAATTCGGCTATGCTGAACACGCCGGTCCAACCCCCGCCTCTGTACGACCTTCCGTTCCTGAGATATGACGAAATTAAACCTTTACACGTCCATCACGTCGTCATTCTTAGTCACAGCCACCTTTCCGTCACGTCAGTTCCAGCCACATATGTCATCTATAAGTGTGCCAAGTTACAAGTTGTTATGACATTTATTTGTGTGCATATTTATGCTTTTTGTCAGCTTCAGACGCTCACTGAAGCGCCCGCATTCGCCCTCCTGTGGCTGTTTCTGGAATAACACCGGAAATGTTCCAAACATTTGAAATCAAAATATCGCGTTAACCGTACGTTGTAGAGACTTGAGAAGTGGGTCTACCCCCCATAATTCGGCTATGCTGAACACGCCGGTCCAACCCCCGCCTCTGTACGACCTTCCGTTCCTGAGATATGACGAAATTAAACCTTTACACGTCCATCACGTCGTCATTCTTAGTCACAGCCACCTTTCCGTCACGTCAGTTCCAGCCACATATGTCATCTATAAGTGTGCCAAGTTACAAGTTGTTATGACATTTATTTGTGTGCATATTTATGCTTTTTGTCAGCTTCAGACGCTCACTGAAGCGCCCGCATTCGCCCTCCTGTGGCTGTTTCTGGAATAACACCGGAAATGTTCCAAACATTTGAAATCAAAATATCGCGTTAACCGTACGTTGTAGAGACTTGAGAAGTGGGTCTACCCCCCATAATTCGGCTATGCTGAACACGCCGGTCCAACCCCCGCCTCTGTACGACCTTCCGTTCCTGAGATATGACGAAATTAAACCTTTACACGTCCATCACGTCGTCATTCTTAGTCACAGCCACCTTTCCGTCACGTCAGTTCCAGCCACATATGTCATCTATAAGTGTGCCAAGTTACAAGTTGTTATGACATTTATTTGTGTGCATATTTATGCTTTTTGTCAGCTTCAGACGCTCACTGAAGCGCCCGCATTCGCCCTCCTGTGGCTGTTTCTGGAATAACACCGGAAATGTTCCAAACATTTGAAATCAAAATATCGCGTTAACCGTACGTTGTAGAGACTTGAGAAGTGGGTCTACCCACCATAAGTCGGCTATGCTGAACACGCCGGTCCAACCCCCGCCTCTGTACGACCTTCCGTTCCTGAGATATGACGAAATTAAACCTTTACACGTCCATCACGTCGTCATTCTTAGTCACAGCCACCTTTCCGTCACGTCAGTTCCAGCCACATATGTCATCTATAAGTGTGCCAAGTTACAAGTTGTTATGACATTTATTTGTGTGCATATTTATGCTTTTTGTCAGCTTCAGACGCTCACTGAAGCGCCCGCATTCGCCCTCCTGTGGCCGTTTCTGGAATAACACCGGAAATGTTCCAAACATTTGAAATCAAAATATCGCGTTAACCGTACGTTGTAGAGACTTGAGAAGTGGGTCTACCCCCCATAATTCGGCTATGCTGAACACGCCGGTCCAACCCCCGCCTCTGTACGACCTTCCGTTCCTGAGATATGACGAAATTAAACCTTTACACGTCCATCACGTCGTCATTCTTAGTCACAGCCACCTTTCCGTCACGTCAGTTCCAGCCACATATGTCATCTATAAGTGTGCCAAGTTACAAGTTGTTATGACATTTATTTGTGTGCATATTTATGCTTTTTGTCAGCTTCAGACGCTCACTGAAGCGCCCGCATTCGCCCTCCTGTGGCTGTTTCTGGAATAACACCGGAAATGTTCCAAACATTTGAAATCAAAATATCGCGTTAACCGTACGTTGTAGAGACTTGAGAAGTGGGTCTACCCCCCATAATTCGGCTATGCTGAACACGCCGGTCCAACCCCCGCCTCTGTACGACCTTCCGTTCCTGAGATATGACGAAATTAAACCTTTACACGTCCATCACGTCGTCATTCTTAGTCACAGCCACCTTTCCGTCACGTCAGTTCCAGCCACATATGTCATCTATAAGTGTGCCAAGTTACAAGTTGTTATGACATTTATTTGTGTGCATATTTATGCTTTTTGTCAGCTTCAGACGCTCACTGAAGCGCCCGCATTCGCCCTCCTGTGGCTGTTTCTGGAATAACACCGGAAATGTTCCAAACATTTGAAATCAAAATATCGCGTTAACCGTACGTTGTAGAGACTTGAGAAGTGGGTCTACCCACCATAATTCGGCTATGCTGAACACGCCGGTCCAACCCCCGCCTCTGTACGACCTTCCGTTCCTGAGATATGACGAAATTAAACCTTTACACGTCCATCACGTCGTCATTCTTAGTCACAGCCACCTTTCCGTCACGTCAGTTCCAGCCACATATGTCATCTATAAGTGTGCCAAGTTACAAGTTGTTATGACATTTATTTGTGTGCATATTTATGCTTTTTGTCAGCTTCAGACGCTCACTGAAGCGCCCGCATTCGCCCTCCTGTGGCCGTTTCTGGAATAACACCGGAAATGTTCCAAACATTTGAAATCAAAATATCGCGTTAACCGTACGTTGTAGAGACTTGAGAAGTGGGTCTACCCCCCATAATTCGGCTATGCTGAACACGCCGGTCCAACCCCCGCCTCTGTACGACCTTCCGTTCCTGAGATATGACGAAATTAAACCTTTACACGTCCATCACGTCGTCATTCTTAGTCACAGCCACCTTTCCGTCACGTCAGTTCCAGCCACATATGTCATCTATAAGTGTGCCAAGTTACAAGTTGTTATGACATTTATTTGTGTGCATATTTATGCTTTTTGTCAGCTTCAGACGCTCACTGAAGCGCCCGCATTCGCCCTCCTGTGGCTGTTTCTGGAATAACACCGGAAATGTTCCAAACATTTGAAATCAAAATATCGCGTTAACCGTACGTTGTAGAGACTTGAGAAGTGGGTCTACCCACCATAATTTGGCTATGCTGAACACGCCGGTCCAACCCCCGCCTCTGTACGACCTTCCGTTCCTGAGATATGACGAAATTAAACCTTTACACGTCCATCACGTCGTCATTCTTAGTCACAGCCACCTTTCCGTCACGTCAGTTCCAGCCACATATGTCATCTATAAGTGTGCCAAGTTACAAGTTGTTATGACATTTATTTGTGTGCATATTTATGCTTTTTGTCAGCTTCAGACGCTCACTGAAGCGCCCGCATTCGCCCTCCTGTGGCCGTTTCTGGAATAACACCGGAAATGTTCCAAACATTTGAAATCAAAATATCGCGTTAACCGTACGTTGTAGAGACTTGAGAAGTGGGTCTACCCACCATAATTCGGCTATGCTGAACACGCCGGTCCAACCCCCGCCTCTGTACGACCTTCCGTTCCTGAGATATGACGAAATTAAACCTTTACACGTCCATCACGTCGTCATTCTTAGTCACAGCCACCTTTCCGTCACGTCAGTTCCAGCCACATATGTCATCTATAAGTGTGCCAAGTTACAAGTTGTTATGACATTTATTTGTGTGCATATTTATGCTTTTTGTCAGCTTCAGACGCTCACTGAAGCGCCCGCATTCGCCCTCCTGTGGCCGTTTCTGGAATAACACCGGAAATGTTCCAAACATTTGAAATCAAAATATCGCGTTAACCGTACGTTGTAGAGACTTGAGAAGTGGGTCTACCCACCATAATTCGGCTATGCTGAACACGCCGGTCCAACCCCCGCCTCTGTACGACCTTCCGTTCCTGAGATATGACGAAATTAAACCTTTACACGTCCATCACGTCGTCATTCTTAGTCACAGCCACCTTTCCGTCACGTCAGTTCCAGCCACATATGTCATCTATAAGTGTGCCAAGTTACAAGTTGTTATGACATTTATTTGTGTGCATATTTATGCTTTTTGTCAGCTTCAGACGCTCACTGAAGCGCCCGCATTCGCCCTCCTGTGGCTGTTTCTGGAATAACACCGGAAATGTTCCAAACATTTGAAATCAAAATATCGCGTTAACCGTACGTTGTAGAGACTTGAGAAGTGGGTCTACCCGCCATAATTCGGCTATGCTGAACACGCCGGTCCAACCCCCGCCTCTGTACGACCTTCCGTTCCTGAGATATGACGAAATTAAACCTTTACACGTCCATCACGTCGTCATTCTTAGTCACAGCCACCTTTCCGTCACGTCAGTTCCAGCCACATATGTCATCTATAAGTGTGCCAAGTTACAAGTTGTTATGACATTTATTTGTGTGCATATTTATGCTTTTTGTCAGCTTCAGACGCTCACTGAAGCGCCCGCATTCGCCCTCCTGTGGCTGTTTCTGGAATAACACCGGAAATGTTCCAAACATTTGAAATCAAAATATCGCGCTAACCGTACGTTGTAGAGACTTGAGAAGTGGGTCTACCCACCATAATTCGGCTATGCTGAACACGCCGGTCCAACCCCCGCCTCTGTACGACCTTCCGTTCCTGAGATATGACGAAATTAAACCTTTACACGTCCATCACGTCGTCATTCTTAGTCACAGCCACCTTTCCGTCACGTCAGTTCCAGCCACATATGTCATCTATAAGTGTGCCAAGTTACAAGTTGTTATGACATTTATTTGTGTGCATATTTATGCTTTTTGTCAGCTTCAGACGCACACTGAAGCATTCGCCCTCCTGTGGCCGTTTCTGGAATAACACCGGAAATGTTCCAAACATTTGAAATCAAAATATCGCGTTAACCGTACGTTGTAGAGACTTGAGAAGTGGGTCTACCCCCCATAATTCGGCTATGCTGAACACGCCGGTCCAACCCCCGCCTCTGTACGACCTTCCGTTCCTGAGATATGACGAAATTAAACCTTTACACGTCCATCACGTCGTCATTCTTAGTCACAGCCACCTTTCCGTCACGTCAGTTCCAGCCACATATGTCATCTATAAGTGTGCCAAGTTACAAGTTGTTATGACATTTATTTGTGTGCATATTTATGCTTTTTGTCAGCTTCAGACGCTCACTGAAGCGCCCGCATTCGCCCTCCTGTGGCTGTTTCTGGAATAACACCGGAAATGTTCCAAACATTTGAAATCAAAATATCGCGTTAACCGTACGTTGTAGAGACTTGAGAAGTGGGTCTACCCACCATAATTCGGCTATGCTGAACACGCCGGTCCCAACCGCGTCTCTCTACGACTTTCCCTTCCCGAGATATGGCAAAAATAAAGCTTTGCACGCATGTGACGTCTACACCGTAAATCACATCAACCTGTCCGTCACCTCGGTTATAGCCCTATGTGTCATCTATAAGTGTACCGAGTTACAAGTTGATGAGACATTTGCTTGTGTGTATATTTATGCTGATTGTAAACTTCTGATGTTCACTGTAGCGGCGCCATGTCTCCACAAGAGGGCAGCATTTTATCTTTTGGCCGTTTCTGGAATGAAACCGGAAACCGGAAACCGGAAATGTCCAAAACTCCATTCATTTTCTTCGAATTATCGCGAGAACGGTACGCTGTAGAGACTTGGAAACCTGGTCCACCCGACATAATTCGGCCACGCTGAACACGCCGGTCCCAACCGCGTCTCTCTACGACCTTCCCTTCCCGAGATATGGCAAAAATAAAGCTTTGCACGCATGTAACGTCTACACCGTAAATCACATCAACCTGTCCGTCACCTCGGTTATAGCCCTATGTGTCATCTATAAGTGTACCGAGTTACAAGTTGATGAGACATTTGCTTGTGTGTATATTTATGCTGATTGTAAACTTCTGATGTTCACTGTAGCGGCGCCATGTCTCCACAAGAGGGCAGCATTTTATCTTTTGGCCGTTTCTGGAATGAAACCGGAAACCGGAAACCGGAAATGTCCCAAAATCCGTTCATTTTCTTCGAATTATCGCGAGAACGGTACGCTGTAGAGACTTGGAAACCTGGTCTACCCGACATAATTCGGCCACGCTGAACACGCCGGTCCCAACCGCGTCTCTCTACGACCTTCCCTTCCCGAGATATGGCAAAAATAAAGCTTTGCACGCATGTAACGTCTACACCGTAAATCACATCAACCTGTCCGTCACCTCGGTTATAGCCCCATGTGTCATCTATAAGTGTACCGAGTTACAAGTTGATGAGACATTTGCTTGTGTGTATATTTATGCTGATTGTAAACTTCTGATGTTCACTGTAGCGGCGCCATGTCTCCACAAGAGGGCAGCATTTTATCTTTTGGCCGTTTCTGGAATGAAACCGGAAACCGGAAATGTCCAAAACTCCATTCATTTTCTTCGAATTATCGCGAGAACGGTACGCTGTAGAGACTTGGGAACCTGGTCTACCCGACATAATTCGGCCACGCTGAACACGCCGGTCCCAACCGCGTCTCTCTACGACCTTCCCTTCCCGAGATATGGCAAAAATAAAGCTTTGCACGCATGTGACGTCTACACCGTAAATCACATCAACCTGTCCGTCACCTCGGTTATAGCCCTATGTGTCATCTATAAGTGTACCGAGTTACAAGTTGATGAGACATTTGCTTGTGTGTATATTTATGCTGATTGTAAACTTCTGATGTTCACTGTAGCGGCGCCATGTCTCCACAAGAGGGCAGCATTTTATCTTTTGGCCGTTTCTGGAATGAAACCGGAAACCGGAAATGTCCCAAAATCCATTCATTTTCTTCGAATTATCGCGAGAACGGTACGCTGTAGAGACTTGGAAACCTGGTCTACCCGACATAATTCGGCCACGCTGAACACGCCGGTCCCAACCGCGTCTCTCTACGACCTTCCCTTCCCGAGATATGGCAAAAATAAAGCTTTGCACGCATGTGACGTCTACACCGTAAATCACATCAACCTGTCCGTCACCTCGGTTATAGCCCTATGTGTCATCTATAAGTGTACCGAGTTACAAGTTGATGAGACATTTGCTTGTGTGTATATTTATGCTGATTGTAAACTTCTGATGTTCGCTGTAGCGGCGCCATGTCTCCACAAGAGGGCAGCATTTTATATTGCGGCCGTTTCTGGAATGAAACCGGAAACCGGAAATGTCCCAAACTCCGTTCATTTCTTCGAAGTATCGCGAGAACGGTACGTTGTAGAGACTTGGAAACCTGGTCTACCCAACATCACTGGTCACTGAAGTGGCCGCGTTTGCCCTCCTGTGGCTGTTTCTGGAATAACACCGGAAATGTTCCAAACATTTGAAATCAAAATATCGCGTTAACCGTACGTTGTAGAGACTTGAGAAGTGGGTCTACCCACCATAATTCGGCTATGCTGAACACGCCGGTCCAACCCCCGCCTCTGTACGACCTTCCGTTCCTGAGATATGACGAAATTAAACCTTTACACGTCCATCACGTCGTCATTCTTAGTCACAGCCACCTTTCCGTCACGTCAGTTCCAGCCACATATGTCATCTATAAGTGTGCCAAGTTACAAGTTGTTATGACATTTATTTGTGTGCATATTTATGCTTTTTGTCAGCTTCAGACGCTCACTGAAGCGCCCGCATTCGCCCTCCTGTGGCTGTTTCTGGAATAACACCGGAAATGTTCCAAACATTTGAAATCAAAATATCGCGTTAACCGTACGTTGTAGAGACTTGAGAAGTGGGTCTACCCCCCATAATTCGGCTATGCTGAACACGCCGGTCCAACCCCCGCCTCTGTACGACCTTCCGTTCCTGAGATATGACGAAATTAAACCTTTACACGTCCATCACGTCGTCATTCTTAGTCACAGCCACCTTTCCGTCACGTCAGTTCCAGCCACATATGTCATCTATAAGTGTGCCAAGTTACAAGTTGTTATGACATTTATTTGTGTGCATATTTATGCTTTTTGTCAGCTTCAGACGCTCACTGAAGCGCCCGCATTCGCCCTCCTGTGGCTGTTTCTGGAATAACACCGGAAATGTTCCAAACATTTGAAATCAAAATATCGCGTTAACCGTACGTTGTAGAGACTTGAGAAGTGGGTCTACCCACCATAATTCGGCTATGCTGAACACGCCGGTCCCAACCGCGTCTCTCTACGACTTTCCCTTCCCGAGATATGGCAAAAATAAAGCTTTGCACGCATGTGACGTCTACACCGTAAATCACATCAACCTGTCCGTCACCTCGGTTATAGCCCTATGTGTCATCTATAAGTGTACCGAGTTACAAGTTGATGAGACATTTGCTTGTGTGTATATTTATGCTGATTGTAAACTTCTGATGTTCATTGTAGCGGCGCCATGTCTCCACAAGAGGGCAGCATTTTATCTTTTGGCCGTTTCTGGAATGAAACCGGAAACCGGAAATGTCCAAAACTCCATTCATTTTCTTCGAATTATCGCGAGAACGGTACGCTGTAGAGACTTGGAAACCTGGTCTACCCACCATAATTCGGCTATGCTGAACACGCCGGTCCCAACCGCGTCTCTCTACGACTTTCCCTTCCCGAGATATGGCAAAAATAAAGCTTTGCACGCATGTGACGTCTACACCGTAAATCACATCAACCTGTCCGTCACCTCGGTTATAGCCCTATGTGTCATCTATAAGTGTACCGAGTTACAAGTTGATGAGACATTTGCTTGTGTGTATATTTATGCTGATTGTAAACTTCTGATGTTCACTGTAGCGGCGCCATGTCTCCACAAGAGGGCAGCATTTTATCTTTTGGCCGTTTCTGGAATGAAACCGGAAACCGGAAACCGGAAATGTCCAAAACTCCATTCATTTTCTTCGAATTATCGCGAGAACGGTACGCTGTAGAGACTTGGAAACCTGGTCCACCCGACATAATTCGGCCACGCTGAACACGCCGGTCCCAACCGCGTCTCTCTACGACCTTCCCTTCCCGAGATATGGCAAAAATAAAGCTTTGCACGCATGTAACGTCTACACCGTAAATCACATCAACCTGTCCGTCACCTCGGTTATAGCCCTATGTGTCATCTATAAGTGTACCGAGTTACAAGTTGATGAGACATTTGCTTGTGTGTATATTTATGCTGATTGTAAACTTCTGATGTTCACTGTAGCGGCGCCATGTCTCCACAAGAGGGCAGCATTTTATCTTTTGGCCGTTTCTGGAATGAAACCGGAAACCGGAAACCGGAAATGTCCCAAAATCCGTTCATTTTCTTCGAATTATCGCGAGAACGGTACGCTGTAGAGACTTGGAAACCTGGTCTACCCGACATAATTCGGCCACGCTGAACACGCCGGTCCCAACCGCGTCTCTCTACGACCTTCCCTTCCCGAGATATGGCAAAAATAAAGCTTTGCACGCATGTGACGTCTACACCGTAAATCACATCAACCTGTCCGTCACCTCGGTTATAGCCCTATGTGTCATCTATAAGTGTACCGAGTTACAAGTTGATGAGACATTTGCTTGTGTGTATATTTATGCTGATTGTAAACTTCTGATGTTCACTGTAGCGGCGCCATGTCTCCACAAGAGGGCAGCATTTTATCTTTTGGCCGTTTCTGGAATGAAACCGGAAACCGGAAATGTCCCAAAATCCATTCATTTTCTTCGAATTATCGCGAGAACGGTACGCTGTAGAGACTTGGAAACCTGGTCTACCCGACATAATTCGGCCACGCTGAACACGCCGGTCCCAACCGCGTCTCTCTACGACCTTCCCTTCCCGAGATATGGCAAAAATAAAGCTTTGCACGCATGTGACGTCTACACCGTAAATCACATCAACCTGTCCGTCACCTCGGTTATAGCCCTATGTGTCATCTATAAGTGTACCGAGTTACAAGTTGATGAGACATTTGCTTGTGTGTATATTTATGCTGATTGTAAACTTCTGATGTTCGCTGTAGCGGCGCCATGTCTCCACAAGAGGGCAGCATTTTATATTGCGGCCGTTTCTGGAATGAAACCGGAAACCGGAAATGTCCCAAACTCCGTTCATTTCTTCGAAGTATCGCGAGAACGGTACGTTGTAGAGACTTGGAAACCTGGTCTACCCAACATCACTGGTCACTGAAGTGGCCGCGTTTGCCCTCCTGTGGCTGTTTCTGGAATAACACCGGAAATGTTCCAAACATTTGAAATCAAAATATCGCGTTAACCGTACGTTGTAGAGACTTGAGAAGTGGGTCTACCCCCCATAATTCGGCTATGCTGAACACGCCGGTCCAACCCCCGCCTCTGTACGACCTTCCGTTCCTGAGATATGACGAAATTAAACCTTTACACGTCCATCACGTCGTCATTCTTAGTCACAGCCACCTTTCCGTCACGTCAGTTCCAGCCACATATGTCATCTATAAGTGTGCCAAGTTACAAGTTGTTATGACATTTATTTGTGTGCATATTTATGCTTTTTGTCAGCTTCAGACGCTCACTGAAGCGCCCGCATTCGCCCTCCTGTGGCTGTTTCTGGAATAACACCGGAAATGTTCCAAACATTTGAAATCAAAATATCGCGTTAACCGTACGTTGTAGAGACTTGAGAAGTGGGTCTACCCCCCATAATTCGGCTATGCTGAACACGCCGGTCCAACCCCCGCCTCTGTACGACCTTCCGTTCCTGAGATATGACGAAATTAAACCTTTACACGTCCATCACGTCGTCATTCTTAGTCACAGCCACCTTTCCGTCACGTCAGTTCCAGCCACATATGTCATCTATAAGTGTGCCAAGTTACAAGTTGTTATGACATTTATTTGTGTGCATATTTATGCTTTTTGTCAGCTTCAGACGCTCACTGAAGCGCCCGCATTCGCCCTCCTGTGGCTGTTTCTGGAATAACACCGGAAATGTTCCAAACATTTGAAATCAAAATATCGCGTTAACCGTACGTTGTAGAGACTTGAGAAGTGGGTCTACCCACCATAATTCGGCTATGCTGAACACGCCGGTCCCAACCGCGTCTCTCTACGACTTTCCCTTCCCGAGATATGGCAAAAATAAAGCTTTGCACGCATGTGACGTCTACACCGTAAATCACATCAACCTGTCCGTCACCTCGGTTATAGCCCTATGTGTCATCTATAAGTGTACCGAGTTACAAGTTGATGAGACATTTGCTTGTGTGTATATTTATGCTGATTGTAAACTTCTGATGTTCATTGTAGCGGCGCCATGTCTCCACAAGAGGGCAGCATTTTATCTTTTGGCCGTTTCTGGAATGAAACCGGAAACCGGAAATGTCCAAAACTCCATTCATTTTCTTCGAATTATCGCGAGAACGGTACGCTGTAGAGACTTGGAAACCTGGTCCACCCGACATAATTCGGCCACGCTGAACACGCCGGTCCCAACCGCGTCTCTCTACGACCTTCCCTTCCCGAGATATGGCAAAAATAAAGCTTTGCACGCATGTAACGTCTACACCGTAAATCACATCAACCTGTCCGTCACCTCGGTTATAGCCCTATGTGTCATCTATAAGTGTACCGAGTTACAAGTTGATGAGACATTTGCTTGTGTGTATATTTATGCTGATTGTAAACTTCTGATGTTCACTGTAGCGGCGCCATGTCTCCACAAGAGGGCAGCATTTTATCTTTTGGCCGTTTCTGGAATGAAACCGGAAACCGGAAATGTCCAAAACTCCATTCATTTTCTTCGAATTATCGCGAGAACGGTACGCTGTAGAGACTTGGGAACCTGGTCTACCCGACATAATTCGGCCACGCTGAACACGCCGGTCCCAACCGCGTCTCTCTACGACCTTCCCTTCCCGAGATATGGCAAAAATAAAGCTTTGCACGCATGTGACGTCTACACCGTAAATCACATCAACCTGTCCGTCACCTCGGTTATAGCCCTATGTGTCATCTATAAGTGTACCGAGTTACAAGTTGATGAGACATTTGCTTGTGTGTATATTTATGCTGATTGTAAACTTCTGATGTTCACTGTAGCGGCGCCATGTCTCCACAAGAGGGCAGCATTTTATATTGCGGCCGTTTCTGGAATGAAACCGGAAACCGGAAATGTCCCAAAATCCATTCATTTTCTTCGAATTATCGCGAGAACGGTACGCTGTAGAGACTTGGAAACCTGGTCTACCCGACATAATTCGGCCACGCTGAACACGCCGGTCCCAACCGCGTCTCTCTACGACCTTCCCTTCCCGAGATATGGCAAAAATAAAGCTTTGCACGCATGTGACGTCTACACCGTAAATCACATCAACCTGTCCGTCACCTCGGTTATAGCCCTATGTGTCATCTATAAGTGTACCGAGTTACAAGTTGATGAGACATTTGCTTGTGTGTATATTTATGCTGATTGTAAACTTCTGATGTTCGCTGTAGCGGCGCCATGTCTCCACAAGAGGGCAGCATTTTATATTGCGGCCGTTTCTGGAATGAAACCGGAAACCGGAAATGTCCCAAACTCCGTTCATTTCTTCGAAGTATCGCGAGAACGGTACGTTGTAGAGACTTGGAAACCTGGTCTACCCAACATCACTGGTCACTGAAGTGGCCGCGTTTGCCCTCCTGTGGCTGTTTCTGGAATAACACCGGAAATGTTCCAAACATTTGAAATCAAAATATCGCGTTAACCGTACGTTGTAGAGACTTGAGAAGTGGGTCTACCCACCATAATTCGGCTATGCTGAACACGCCGGTCCAACCCCCGCCTCTGTACGACCTTCCGTTCCTGAGATATGACGAAATTAAACCTTTACACGTCCATCACGTCGTCATTCTTAGTCACAGCCACCTTTCCGTCACGTCAGTTCCAGCCACATATGTCATCTACAAGTGTGCCAAGTTACAAGTTGTTAATGTAACAACACCCAAATCTTCTGATCCGCCAGCATAAGGTGGACAAAACAAAAGAGTCGGTGTGGTGCTGGCAATCATGCTTTATTAAATTAATAATTGGAGAAAAACTCAAGGAGGTTGTGAAAAGAATCAACACTAACAAACGACTGCAGTCAAACCGAAGATCTGAGCGACCCGCGGGCCTCATGCAGCACCGAGTGGGTTCATCACCCAGCTCGACTGACAGCTGATCTAAAATCTAACACACAAACACTCGGCAGACCTCCAAGAGACAGCTCTGCCTCTGCAAACAAGCACAGGATGGACTCTCGGCATTGGCCAGGTTGATGGTACGAGTCCAGCGAGCGGTCGTTCGCCAGAAGCAGAACACCAAAATAAAACACACGTGCTCAGGGAGTGCAGGCCGCTCGCACCGTGAGCATGTCATCAAATGGCGGTATGACGTAATCAGTCAGAAGGCGAGGTCCAGTCATGCTGCTTCCATGAGGGTGGATGCAAGCAGCAGTCAGGAGCTCACGCTCTCATTACAACAGCGCTGCCCTCTGCTCCAGCAGCGCCACCATGTCAGTGTCTCTGGTTGGGTGAACATCAGCAGGGAGCCTCTCCACCTGCCGAGGCAATCTTAGGACGTCAACGTGTCGTTGAGGCACAGAGTTTAGTTTCTGTTTAGCAGGGTATTCGTTCACGGGGAACTTTCTCCTGCTAAACCACATTTAGTTTCATTTAGCTTCAGTTCAATTATTGTCATAAATAACAATGCATACATTCCCCATAACCGTTAAAGTCGGCTATATACATTATGTACATGTCAAAGTCACAGTTATCCAATATGGCACATTTTATAACAACGTTAGACTTTAGTCTAGTTTGGCATAAATTCATGTCAACATTGGTACAAAAATAGTTCATATTTACAAGAGAAATCCGGATCTTTATAGCGTAGATTGTTTCGCTCAATTAATCAAAAGGCTGGCAGGGGGTAAAGGGTACAGTCGGAAGACAGATTTCTTTTATACTGATCGAATGCTGATGTGAACAGTCGCCGTGTCTGCTCCAAGATCGTTAGATAGTTTGAGGGTATAGGTTCCAGCATCTTCTTCCTTCACCCCGGTGATGATAAGGGTGGTCAGGTCCTCGGTCGTCTCGATGTGGAAGCGTCCCCCAGCAGTCACCTCAATGCTTTTGTTACCACGGGACCACTCGATGTGTTTGGCATCCCCAGAGAAGGCACAAGCAACTGTCAGGATTTTTCCCGGTTCAATGCTGATATCTTCTGGTAGAGCCTCAATCCTGGGAGCAGAACCTGCAGAACCTGCAGAACGCAGAACATGCTCAGAAGGTGTCGGGCACAAAACATTCATTGATTCATGTTGTATCTTTGTGACCCTTCATTCAAGGGTAGGATACCACACTTTGACCGTGTCTAAAAGTGAACTTATTGATTATCTGAGTGTCTCTCTTCGCTGTTGCAATTTGCAGACGGTCCCTTGGCACTCGTCTCACAGCCGGCTGCACGGAGACACCAATGTTGTTTCTGCAGTTTGAAAGACAGCTGCTTTCGATAAAGCTGAGCTTGTCGGTTGGATGTGTTACTCATTTATTGGAGCTATGTAGGCTTTTTCAGCCTCCAGACACTGACTTCATCAGAACCTCCTAAGCAACAGGCTATTTGTTGCTACAGAGCATTAAGAAGTTAGCATCGGTGCTGAATTCCAGGAATGGGACTCAAGTGAATGCAGTGTTAAAACTTAAAAACGTTTTACCGATCGCTCTGAATGAAGATCCCTCCATGTGCGAGGACATCCCTGTGAGACTGCTGGAGCTCATGGCATATGACTCTGACATCAGAGAGGACATACTGGACATGGACATGGTCTCAAACTTCATCTCAGCTGCAATGCTGCTTAAGGAACTGGACTCTATCGTGGATGACATCGTGGCTTGCCGAGCGGAGGCAGAGAAGGACGACGACTCTGCCGTGTGCTTTTCTTTTCTCGTCACCATCGAAGAGCTGCTGGATGATGATGACTCCTTGTGACTCGATATTCTTGATCCTGATGTTGACAAAAAAAGTATGAATTTTTAGAATGAATTTATTATCGATACATTTGACTAACCCTACTTGATTACTTAAGCAGATGTTCACCTTTTAGTGCCAGCTGCTGCTCACGGTAGGACGTGATCTTCATGCGCATGGACCGAAGCACCTGACCAGTCAAGGAGAATGAACTTTTGGATACGCCTCCCTCTGATGTCATCTCACAAATGTACTCTCCCTGATCACTATCTGTTAAGTCATGGATCAGAAGGCTACAAGAGCCTTCGGAGTAGTGCATTTCAAAGTGGCTGCTCTGAGACAGCTTCCTCCCATTGCTATACCAAACCACATCCCCAACATTGCTCTCGCAGACACAGGACATCCTCACAGAGTCCTCACAGGCCTCAGCTGTTAGTGGACTCAGGACCTGGGGAGGTTTTGGGATTGGGGATTTGACATTGGGAGAAGACACAACCCTCTTTGGGGACATGATGGGAGGAGGAGACTTCATCCTTGGAGGTGATTTGATTCCTTCAGGCATGGGGGACTTGGCAGTCTGGGGTGATTTGATTCCTGAAGGTTCTGGAGACTTGATCCCTTTTGGTGTTTTGATTCCAGCAGATTCCGGGGACTTCACTGCCCTCTGTGTTTTGATTCCTGATGGTTCTGGAGACTTGAAACCTTGAATTGATTTTACTTCCTCAGGTTCAGGTGACTTAATGGCCTCTGGAGACTTGATTGATGGTGGTGACTTTCTTCTGGGTTCAGGAGATTTTATACCCCTTGGTGACTTGGCTCCTTCAGGCTCAGGAGATTTTATACCCCTTGGTGACTTGGCTCCTTCAGGCTCAGGAGATTTTATACCCCTTGGTGACTTGGCTCCTTCAGGCTCAGGGGATTTTATACCCCTTGGTGACTTGACTCCTTCAGGCCCAGGAGATTTTATACCCCTTGGTGACTTGACTCCTTCAGGCTCAGGAGATTTTATACCACTTGGTGACTTGACTCCTTCAGGCTCGGGAGATTTGACACTTGGAGCGGGTGATTTTAAGATGTGTGCTGGAGAGGATCCAGCTGGCTCAGGAGACTTGATGCTCTGTGGGGATTTAATACCCTCTGGTGCAGGAGACTTGACATGCAGTGTTTGAGCTGGTGATTTCACTGAAGGCTCAGGATACTTGATGGTTGTGTCTGGTGAAATTGCAGTGGGGACTGGAGAAGTCACAGAAGATGTGACAGAGGTTTCTGGTGATTTTACAGGCTTGACCTCCTCTTGGACAATTGGTTTGAGAATTGTCAAAGTGAACTGAGACTCCTGTCTTCCTGCTGAGTTCTCCACCACCACTGTATACGTGCCCTCATCGGACATCATCACAGAGGTGATCTCCAAACTGGATTTGTACTGAGTAGATGTGACCTGGACACGGTGGGATGAATAGATGGTCCTGCTCTGGTGCATCCATGTCACAGTGGGTGCAGGTTCCCCATCAATATCACAGGAGAATCTGACTGTCTCGCCCTCTGCAACCGTCACAGATTGGGGCTTGGTGAGGATTCTGGCAGGAAGGGAGGGCTTTACCTTTTTGACCACAACTTCCTCAGCAACAACAGCTGATTTCAGTTTAGTTTCAGTAGAGGCATGTCTCCCACTCAGAGAAAACCTTTCAGCCGAGAAGGAGGAATCAGATGACAAGTAGTCAGCTGAGGCATACTTGATTGAAGAGTCGTATCTCTCAGCTGAGGTGGCATACCTCGCTCTCGTGACCACCTCATGTGTCTCGGTTAGCTTAGACTTGCTTTCTTTTACCTCAAAGTGGGTCTGGGTATCATAGCCAGCCTTGAAGTGGGCGGTGTGGTAGTGGTCAATTCGATTGACTTCGGGGACATATTTTTTGGGAGCCTCCTCATCCCTGCGACGAGAGGAGAATGTGGTATAGCCCCCACCTGACACATCAAGGGTGGCATAATCAGAGGCCTCTCCCTTGGAGTTAGAGCACACACAGCGGTAGGTGCCACTGTCTTCGTCCTGGCAGTCCATAATGGTGATGGACAGAACACCACTCATATTGGTGAAAATATATTTCTGGCTTCTTTCAGAGATTGCACTTCCATTGTGGAACCAGCGGACCTCAGCCTCTGGTTTGGCTTGGATGTTTAGGGTAAACTTTGTGTCTTGACCAACTGGTATGCGATGAGAACGCATCCTCACGGTCACACGGGGAGCGTGATCCAGGCTGAAGGGTGACTGGCTGACCACCTGATATTTCCTCTCGGACTTCAGTGCAGCTTTTCTTGCTTCATACCTGGACATGATATCAAAGCGGGCAGAGCGCTCAAATCTGGAGGAGGAGCGTGTTGACCTCTCAACGGACCTAACAGGGCTGGGAGAACGGGGACGAGTCCTTTCAGGAGTGGGGGACCTCCTCACGAACATCTCTTCCTCTACTGGTAAAGGAGGCCGAGTTGATGGTCTGATCAGCTCTGAGACCGGACGCATCAGTTCAATGTATGTGGGAGAGAGTGACCTTCTCCTCCTCATGAACTGAGAAATGGTACGTTTCTTCTTTGTTTCAGCCATTTCCACAGCTTCATGCCTGACCTCTGTCTTCCTTCGTTCTTCATGTACCATGGCCCGATGCTCAACACGAACAGGGCTGCCAGTGGGTGAAGCAGAAAAGCCAAGCTCCAGTTCATCCTCCAGCATCACTTTCTCCTTCTCCATTTTTCTCACGGCAATATAGTCATCAACTGGCATCAGCAGCTCTTCATCACCAACATCTCCGACAGACCTCCTCCTAGATCTGTAGGAGGCCTCTGATTCAGGAGAGGATGAACGACGTGCAGGCCTGACAGTCTCTAGATCATCCAGGGTGAGTTTTGGGATACGCCATCTTGGCCTGTACTGGTCCGTGATCCTTGGGAGGGGCATGACATAGAACTGCTCCCACCTGGAGAGTCGAATACGTCTCTGCCTCTTCTGTACAATCCTCTCAAACTTATCTGAAATGTCATACTGGTCTCTCAACCTTTTGTACCACTTCATGTCAGAAAGAGGAACAAATTGCTTGATAGATTTGTTCTCATCCAGAACTCTGGAATCATGCACTACGGGGTCAGGTATCTCATATGGCATGAAGATCCTCCGCTCTTCCTCCAGCCTCTTCGTTTCAGACTTCTCCTCCATGAGGCTGAACTCGCCCTCAATGTTCTTGGTGCTTACCGCAGGCTTGTACATTTCTGCAGCAAATTTGAGCGCCTCCTGGGCTGTGGGATTTAGAGGTACAAGCTCCTCGGTGGCAGCAATCTGCTCAGCCATCTTGTTAGTCTTTTCAATTTGTTTCTGAATATGTCGGAATTTCTCCTCCTCACTCTTGTATTCCCTCCTGATATAGGTGAGGCGGTTCACTTTCAGTGTTGCCTGGCAGGTTGCAGAGGCTGCAGAGTTGGTGGCAGTAACCTTGTACACACCAGAATCCTCAAGCAGAGTCTCTCTGATATGCAGGACATGGTAGTCAATGTCCTCCTGTATAACAACAATCTTGTGACCAAACTGTAGTGGTTTTCCATCCTTTTCCCATTTCAGAGCAGGAGTTGGAATTCCCGAGACTCTGAGCTCAAAGCGTACACTATTTCCTTCAACGCACTCAACATTAGCCAGTAGGCGTTTAAACATAGGCCTCATGGTTTCCTCAATCACGGGATGAGAAGCAACCGTGAGACGGGCTTTGCAGCTGTCTTCTCCAAACTTGTTGCGTGCCATTACAGTGTATTCAGCATCGTCATTCATGTCCAGGTTATGGATTGTCAGCTGGTACAGACCCTTGTCACTGGTGAATGTGTACTTAATTTCATTATCACCTGGTTTGATGCTCTCTCCATTCTTTAACCATGTTACTTGAGGCTCTGGGTGGACTGTAATAGTGACACCAAAACGGACATCATCTCCAATATAGGCAGTGCGATTGTAGAGAGGCAAAGTGAACTCTGGTTGTCTCTGGAGCATTTTTGTCTCGTCCACTCTCCTCCTCATTTTCTTAATAGAGCGACTGACATAGTGGTCTCTGATGCTCCTTATGGTCTCAACAAAAAGTTCTCCATAAGCACTGTTCTCTCCATCTTCACTCACCGCCTTGCATCTGTACACTCCATCATCACGCTCATCAATATCCTTGACATAGATGCTGGCAAAACCATTGGTGTAAGTAATTTCATATTTGTGACTTGTGCGGAGTTGACGGTTACCGAAGTACCATGATACCTGTGTGCTCTTGTCATAGTTTGTGATGTTACAGGTGAATCTGACATGGCCACCTTCCTCAGCTGAGCCATGCATCACCGGGCCAGTGCGGAGACCCCGGTACTCGGTTCCAATCTTCACTTTACCTATGGCCAATCCTCTCTGGTTCTTGAAAGAACCACCATAGGCTACACGAGCTGCAGACACAATAGTGTCCATCCTCTTTGCCAGACTGTGATAGTACCTTCTATGTCTCAATGTTTTAATGATTTTGTTGCTGATATGCTCAATCTTCATCTTGAGCCAAGGGTGCTCCAGAGCTTCATGAGCTGTCATACGCAGCTTTCTGTCCTTGACTAGAAGTCTATCAATGAAGTCCATAGCCTCTATGCTGATGTCCTTAAATGCTTCACTGTCAAAGACATATTCACAGTTGGCGATGTTCTCCATCATCTTTGTAGTGGACTCTGCTCCAAATGGATTCAGGCCACTGAGAAGAATATAGGTCATTACGCCAACAGACCACATATCGGTGGCCGTTGAAACCAGGTCATGTCGGTGAATCTCAGGGGCACAGTACTCTGGAGCTGAGTACAGCATCCTGATGTTTTCTCCTGGCACCAGCAGCCTAGCCTCGCCCATCTCAATAATCTTTATGTTGGTGCTCTTCCTTGTAGTGTAGACAATGTTGTCTGGGCGAATATTAAAATGGCCAAAGTTATGGCTGTGCAAGAACTTGAGTGCAGAGCAAACTTGTCTTAAGTAGTGGA
The DNA here is from genome assembly GCF_040956055.1 of Brachionichthys hirsutus. Lineage (NCBI taxonomy): Eukaryota > Metazoa > Chordata > Actinopteri > Lophiiformes > Brachionichthyidae > Brachionichthys > Brachionichthys hirsutus. The sequence goes on along the minus strand of NC_090908.1, from coordinate 13,942,657 downwards.
CAATCTCTTGCTCTGTAAGCTCAAAGTTGCTAGTGCCGAGGCGCTCAAAGATGTCAACTCCAGAAATGAATTCAAAGATGAGGATGATCTCTTCCATGCTTTCAAAATATTCATGAAGGTAGATGATATTTGTATGCCTTCCAAGGTTGAGGGCCTCAATCTCCCTGAGAACCAACTCCCGATCCATTCCTTTCACCTTGATGAACTTTGCCATAAAGGTCTTCTTTGTGGCAATCTCCAAACAGCGGTAGACTGCTCCATACTGGCAGCGTGAAAGTTCCTCCGAGATGATGTACTTGGATGACAACTCCTTTACCTTAAAGAACGGAGCCTCTTCCTTGACAACCTCTCTCATTTCATCCACTTCTTCATCATAGTTCCTAATCACAGACTTGTCTTCTTTTGTGGTGATGGGTTCAGTTGGCTCTGAAGGAGGGCTCAGGCCAAACTGATTCTCAGCAATGACTCGGAACTGGTACTTGGTCTTTCCAAATATGTTAATGATAGTGATGCAGCATTCAGTGGTTTGAGCAGCACGAATCCATCTATCACCAGTGGTGGGACACTTTTCCATGATGTAGTTAATGATATCACTTCCCCCATCATTGGCAGGAGGCTCCCAGGTAAAGGTGATGGAATCACGAGCAATGCTGCTGACAACAAGTCCCTTTGGCGCTTCAGGTATGTCAGCCACATTAACCTCAATAGTTTGTTTATCTATTCCAAACCTGTTCTTCGCAGTAATAATATAGTATCCAGTGTCCGCCCTGGCCACTCCTTTCTTGAAGACCAGGGAGGTGAAAGACCTGGTGGTGATGACTTGATGATAAAGTGAGTTGGACAGGACTTCCTGACCCTTCTGCCAGGTAACTGCAGGCTCTGGCTTGCCAGAGATGGGGATCTTGATGGTTATATGATCACCATTAACAGCTTGGACTGCTCCCATTCCCTGAAGCTCCTTTGGAAGATGTATTTTAGCAGGAACTGAAATTGAAATAATAACATCAAATATTAGCTCCAACTTCATTGACATTTCCATTTCATAATGAACTCTGTGGGGTCTTTTTATTTAAGTCTGGTGCCTCAGGTTTCTTACTATTTAAAGAGTGTCAGAAACTAAAGATGCTACTGCTAATTTGTTTTAGCATCACCTGAAAATTTGTGTTACTATAGTTCCCAATTATATTATACAGAGATAAAATAAATTCACGAATTATTAACCTGAACCCAGTTTCATTCTTTTTCCAATGCAAAAAATGAACAGCTATGCCAAGATTGTAATTCCATCTCCTGATTGGATGAGCACCCTCATGCTAAATGCTCAAAGGAAACATAGTGATGAGGTTACCTTCCACCTCCAGGTTAGCGGTTGTAGAGATGGACCCTGAGGAGTTGGTTGCTCTGACTTGATAGACGGTGGCATCGTTCTCATCAGCAGCAGTAATGACCAGCTGGTAGTACCCGCCCTTGAACTCCTGTGCTTTAATCTTAGATCCATCTGCCAGAACCTCCTTTCCACTGCGATACCACTTCACTGTAGGCTTGGGATATCCCACCACCTTGTCAAAGGGAAAAAAATTGTTAGGATTCACTGAAACAAAGTCAAACTGTTCACATTGTGACAAAGCAATTTCCTTCGGGTCATGGGAAAGCATCCAACTATGTGATTTTAGAGAAACTAATCTTGGCTAACTGGCAGCAAGGGGACTGGCCTTCCATGATCAAATGAAACTGATGTCATTCTCTTCTGTCTCTAGCACTTTTGACGTATATTCTTGAGAGCAGATACAATCTAGTCCAAATAAAGTACCTTAGTGACGAAGGTGGCATTGGCTTGGTACTTGACGATCATGTCCCTGATCTCTTCTCTGAATGCAGGAGCACGAGGAGACTGCTCAGACTTGGGGGTGACAGGCTCAGAGACCTCACTCCAGTCACTTTCTCCACCCATATTCTCACACTTAATGCGGAATTCATATTCAAAACCCTCAATTAGCCCTGTGACTTCGTAGCTTGTCTCCACGACCTTCTTTGTGGTTACTGACATCCATTTGTTCTGTTTCTTCTCACGCTTCTCCAGATAGTAGTTTGTAATTTTTGCTCCACCATCGCTAGTGGGGGGCTTCCAGCAGACAACACAGGAGTCCTCGGTGGCGCTGATGATGAAGGGTTGTGATGGGATGCCGGGTTTCTCTGAGAAACAAACATGTTTTTATAATGCTGTATACCCCCCCACCTCTATGAGATAAATACAAGCTAATGAATAATGACTTACCAAATGGACTCTTGATGATGACCACTGAAGGGATCTCCAGAGGCTCGCCGACTCCATACTGATTTTGGGCAGAGACTCTGAAGTAATAGCCAGCGTTCTCAGAAAGGTTGGGGACACGGCAGGTGGTGCCTGAAACCGATGAAGAGACCAGGTTCCACTGCTCGCCTTCTTTGGCTTCACGTTTCTCCACAATGTAGTTGGTGATCATGGAACCTCCGTCATCCTTGGGTACCTTCCAGCTTATGACAACTGAGCTCTTTAGAAGAGCATCAACAACAACAGGTCCTTCAGGGATGCAAGGTTTATCTGGAAAAACAGGAATGACAAACTTTATATGCAGATATATCACTATTTACATCAAATACTATGAAGGGTTACTTTATTCAGTGATACAAAGTGTCGTATCTTTAAAAATGAAGTGGCTTTTACTAAAAGCAATGCACTTTGCTATATGAATGGTTTGCAGCCTGATTGATAATGTCGAGCAGTAGCATGTGTTCTGCTGTCAGGGGTGTGGCCTTGCCTTGGATTTCGACGCGTAGGGCAGTGTCGATGGTGCCGTAGGCGTTGCTGAGCTGCACCTTGTAGCGGCCAGCATTGGCGTTCCTTTGGACGTTCCTGACGACCAGGTGGGTGTAGCTTTCAGTGTTTTCAATGATCACATTTTCAGATGGGTTCAGAGGCTTCTTGCCGTAGAACCACATGATTTGGGGAATGGGACGTCCAATGTAAACAACGTGCAGGCGGAGGCTGGTGCCGGCTCCAGCAAAGTACTTGTCTTTCAGGGGGAAGCCGGGGTGGAACTGGGGTGCGGCCTGCAGACGCAGTTTGCCACTGGTCTCAACCTCTCCAGCCTCGTTGATGGCCCTGCAGGTGTACAGGCCCTCGTCCTCCTGTTCATCTGTCAGAATGCTGAGAGAGTGGTCACGCCCATCTGAGCTCATCTTGTACTTGCGGCTCTGGATCAGTTCTTTGCCGTAGCGGTACCACTTAATCTCAGGCAGAGGTCTGCCAATGATGCCACAGGTCAGAGCTCCCGCCTCTCCAAGCTTGGTGGTTGCATCTTGGATCTCTTCCTTCACAGCTGGAGCCTCACCAACTGCAGGACAATCAGCAAAGCTTCTATTAAAATTGAACCTTTTTAATTTTTACTTTCTTGTCTTGTGAAAATCTTTTGAAATCTTTTGTAAATATAAATATTTATTTACAAATCTATTAGAAAAACAAACAAACCTAGCCATGAGTTTCAATCCAACTGATATAAATATATTTTGAATATTAGCAGCACCACTGTGTGATGTGGATTCTACAGCAGCTCACCACTCAGTTTCGTCTTGATGCCCATGGGTGTCCGGCGAGGTCGGCTCAGTCCAGCCTCATTCTCGGCAAGGATTCTGAATTCATACTCAGTCGCCTCCATCAAGCCGCCCATGGTGAACTGACGATCCTTGGAGCGCTCTTTGTTGCACTTCTTCCAAGCACTTTCTCCAGCCTGCCTGAACTCAATCCAGTAACCCAGAATTTCTTTGCCACCATCGCGCTCAGGTCTGAGCCAGTGGATGGTGATGCAGTCTTTTGTGACAGAGATGATGTCAATCTCTCCTGGTTGGCTGGGTTTGTCTAAAATATGACAGGAGATATTAATTATTCTGAAGAATCAACTTGCATTGATTAATTCATGCAGCAGAAATAGACTTCTAATGACTTACCAAATGGATCTTTGCAGACCACAGGCTCAGAAGCGGGACCAGGCTCACTGTGCCCGACGTCATTCTGAGCCACCACTCTGAACATGTACTCTGCATCGGGGATGAGGCCACTGATGTTGTACATGGTGGTGGTAATGTGGGTCTTGTTGTGTCTGACCCACTTTTCTGTTGAAACCTCTCTCCGTTCCACATAATATCCTGTAACACGAGAGCCGCCGTCATCCCGGGGTCGGGCCCAGGACAGCGATACAGTTGACTTGGTCACGTCCATGATCTCTGGAGGGTTGCTTGGAGGTTCTGGGGGGCCTAGAAGCAAAGCAATATGTTATTAAACACTAACATAAGGAATTCAACCTATGCTTTGTTTGATATATAAATATTACTACTATAAATATTATGAATGCTTATTTTTGTCATGCATTTGGATAAACATCGGCTGGGATTGGACAATCACGAAAGGCACTCACAGAGTGGTGTCTTTGGCATGACCGACTGATCCGATTTGAGAGATCTGCTGACACCAAACTGATTCTCAGCAGAAATCCTGAAGTGGTATTCCACATTCTCTTTCAGGCCCTTCACCACCAGCGAGCTCTCCTTTACTCGAGCATCTACTGTGCACCAGGCAGCCTTGGGTACTTCCCGTCTTTCCACGATGTATCCCAGGATGTCAGAACCGCCATCATCGGATGGTGGTCTCCAGCTTACTCGCATAGATCTGGCCTGAATATCGTCAAATTCCAGGGGTCCTTCAGGAGCATCAGGGCGACCGATCACCTTCACCTTGAGGGTGGAAATGTAGGAAATGTGAACTTCCAAGCATTCCTACACATTTGTTCTTTTAATATGGTATAGAAGTATAGTCCACAAACGCTGCTATCATCTGCTCACCTTGATGTACACAGCCTTCCTGCCACACTTGTTCTCAAGTAGCAGGTCGTAGGTGCCAGTGTCATCTTTGTGTGCTTCTTTGATGACCAGTTCAGTGATGTCATCATGGGCAGCAATCATGGCCCGATGGGAGATATCACGACCATCCTTGGTCCACTTGCATGTGGGGATGGGTTTACCCTTGATGGACACAGACAGGCGGATGACTCCGCCCTGCCGCACTATGTATCCCTCTTCATGCTGATGGTCAAGCTCATATTCAGGATAAACTGAAAGAAAAAAGATGAGAATTTTTTTCAATTAAATTACAGATTTAGAAGAAAAAAAACCTTGAGTGTAAAACGAAACTGAGTTATAAAATTTTGCTCTACTACCAAGCATTTCCTGGACTTTCACCACTCCGGGAATCTCTGCTGGTTCTCCGGAACCGCCAGCATTACAGGCAATGACCCTAAACTTGTATTCTGCTCCCTGGGGCATCTGGGTGAGGGTGTACTCGCTCATCTTGGTGGGCGTGGTGTTGCACAGTGTCCATTCTACCTGGTCCACCTTCTGCATCTCGATCAAGTAACCAGTAATGACAGAACCACCCTCCACCTCAGGTGGCAGCCAAGCCAGAGAAACGGAAGTCCTGGTGGAGTCTGTGACTCTGGGTTGACGTGGAGGACCTGGTGGCTCTGTTCAAAAACAAGTATAAAAATCCAGCAACAACCAGCCCACAAAATCTGAAATAGGCAGTACAGTTTCATCAACATCTTTCCTACAACACCAAGCTTTACGCTGCTTACCAACGGGATCCATGGCGACAGTGATTGCGGAGCTCTCACTAGGTTTGCCGACTCCTCTGGAGTTGATAGCTGTGATACGGTGCTCGTACTCCAAGCCTTCGATCAGGCCAGAGGAGCGGTACCTAGTCATGGTGACATAATTCTTGTTGATCCTCAACCACCGGTCAGAACGGGCTTCTTTACGTTCAATGGTATATCCAGCAATAGTAGAGCCACCGTTGTCCTCGGGAGGGTGCCAAGTTAGGGTCATGCCCTCATGGTTGACATCAACCACCACTGGCCTGCTTGGAGGTCCAGGGATGGCTACAAAGAACAAATGGAGTAGTTGATTAATTAACTGAAAGTCAGGCCGTAATAGGTCACAGATGAATAGAGATCCAAGCAATCTGTGGATTGTTGGAGCTAGAGGTACTGCTAATGCTTGCCTTTATAGAGATAAAAGAATGAAAAAGATTTGACAGCAACTCACTCTTCAGGCTCTTGCACTCCACCACGCCTGACTGCAGGAAGCCTCCGACGCCAAAGCGATTCATGGCAGCAACACGGAACACATACTCAGTTCCCTCAGAGAGCCTGGTGAATTTGAAACAGGGTCGAGTGACCGATTCTGAGATGGTGATCCAGCCTGGATGATGGGCATCACGCTGCTCCACCACATAGCCACTGATGTTGGCTCCCCCATCTTTCTCTGGAGGTTCCCAGCTGACTGTTACTGATATGCCATCAACCTCCTCAATTTTCATTGGACCAACTGGGATGCCTGGTTTGTCTTAACAAAGATAAGAAAGTGGATGATTAGACTCGGAAGATGTTAATCGTTTTCAGATCTCAAATATCTCAAATCGATATAATTTCACTTTGAATTTCACACTTAATGATCTTCAGCTGTGTGCCAAAGGTCTTACCAAGAATGATGACCTTGATGACCTCAGTTGCAATACCAATAGCATTTCTCACTTCAAGCGTGTAGTCTCCCGTGTCATTAATGGTGGTCTCGCGGATGACGAGGTGAGTGTGTTTGCCATTACTGTCAATCTTGATGCGGTCCAGGCTGTCCTTCAGTTTTATGCCACCAAAGGACCAGGAGCAAACAGGCTGTGGTTTGGCCTTAAATGGGATGTTAAGATCAATGGGTTTGCCATGGTGCAGCTGAACAATCTTCTGAGGAATACTAGTCAGGTCAATTTTGGGCATCACTGAAACAAAAAAGAAGCATGTGTCAAATAACATTTTATTCAGATAGCACTGTATCACATTTTACCTCGAGAGTTTGTGCATATCACTCCAAGACCTTTGCTTTGATAAAGTCTTACCTTTGATGTCCTGGATTGTGACTGGCGTTACGGTGTCCATGGGCTCCCCGGCTCCCCTGCTGTTGGTGGCTCGGACTCTGAACAGGTACTGGTCATTCTCCGTCAGTGACTGGACAGAGTACTGCGACACTGAAGCTTTGAGTGTTGCCACAGCACTCCATCTGTCTGTGCCAACCTTGCAGCCCTCAATGATGTAGCCTGTCAGCCTACTGCCACCATCATGCAGCGGCTTCTCCCAGCGCAATGTCACAGAGGACTTAGTGACATCGACAAGTTGGAGGTTCAGTGGGACAGATGGCACCTCGCAGACGAGCACTGCCTCTGCTGTCTCACAAGGCTCGCCGATGCCGTAGATGTTCTCTGGCAGGACTCTGAACAAGTAGTGCACTCCCTCTTCCAGACCAGTGATCCTGAACAAGGTCTTCCTACACTCAGTGGTGACGGTTTTGTATGACTTCATGTTGGCTTCTCGCTTCTCTATGATGTAGTTACTAACGTGAGCACCACCGTCAATGCTTGGAACATCCCAGGTGATCACAACAGACTCTTTGGTGTAATCCTTCACCTTCACTGAACCAGGCGGTCCAGGAGTGTCTGCAAAAGAAATGAAATCATTACAAATATCCAAACGTGCTTTAAATTCTTCTTGTTTTTTTTAAACACATATCACCCTAAATTTGCAATGACATACCATAAACCTTAACCAGGATGGTGGCGGTCTTCTTGCCAGATGGATTCTCTGCCTCCACGATGTATTTACCAGTGTCATAGCGATTGACCTTCTCCACCATCAGTGAGGTGAAGCTATCAGTTGTCTCAATGTAGCCACGGCTCTGCAGCTCAACGCCAGTCTTCCTCCAAGCTACCACTGGCAACGGTCGGCCAGTAACAAACACCAGCAGACGTAGGGTTCCTCCGGCACGCAAACATACGGTTTTTTTCAGGTCATCAGCCAGCTCCAGTTCAGGGATTTCTGATCAGGTGGATGAATCATGGTAACAACAGAGCATGAATCAAATTTACTTTATCCAGGTTTGCTCTATTTCAGATTTTTTTTAACTTAAAAACACCACTGACTCACCAATTTTCTCCAATGGCTCGATCTCAGCGCTGGGTTCACTGAAATCGCCGGTGCCATTGCCGTTGATGGCCGCCACCCTGAATCGGTACTTCTTATTGGCTGCCAGGCCAGCGGCCACATACTCATTTGTCTTTAGCGCCTTGGCGGTTGCACGATACCACTGCTCAGAGGCTTCCTCGAGGATCTCCACCACGTAGCCAGTGACATCTGAGCCACCATCATACATGGGTCTGGTCCAGGTCATGCTGATGCTGTGCTTGGTTGTGTCAGTGATGCGAGGCATTGAGGGAGGAGCTGGGGTGTCTGTTTGTAAGCAGAAAAACATGTTACATATTTACTTCAGTTCTTCCATAAAGAGAAACGTTAATGGACAAATAAAAATAAAAACAACAACTTGATTATGGCTAGATTAATAATAAGTAAGTGACTACTTACATGTGGGGTCTCTGCAGAGGATGTATGTTGAAGCGTCACTCGGCTGGCTGTCTCCAGCAGCATTGACAGCCGTTACTCTGAACTGGTACTCGCTTCCTTCCAGCAGACCGGTGATCTTTAGACGGGTGTCATAGATGGTGTAAGTCTTGTTCACCCGTGTCCACCTAGTCCAGAGTGAGAGAGGGGATAAGCAGTAAAGTAGCGTGAAGTTTCACAAAACTAAAATCTGTCAATTTCTTCAGTAGTTGTTCAAACCTGGTGCTGCTCTTCTCCCGTTTATCCACGATGTAGTTCCTGATCTCACTGCCTCCATCACTCTCGGGCTTCAGCCATTCGATAATGACGTGCTCCTTGCCGACAGCGGTGGCCTCCGGAGTGCCCGCTGGGGATGGAATGGCTAGAAGAGAAGGCCGTGACAGCTCAGAGGCTGTGAACCAAATCTATACCACAAACCTAATCCATATAATGTAATCCCAAGGCCGAAGCAGAATATATTATTTGTTAGTCTTTCACATGCAACATCGAACTGATAAGCTTACTGTAGGCATTTCTGGCAATGATGGGATCAGACTCCAGAGGAACTCCGGGGCCAAACCTGTTGACTCCTCTGACTCTGAGGATGTACTCATTGTTCTTGATCAGCCGGGAGCTGACACATGACAATGTTTTGCACTCTGGCTCCATCATGACCCAGTTGAGGCGGCTGGTCTCACGCCGCTCCACGATGTAATGAGTGACAGAGTCACCACCATCCTCCCGAGGAATCTTCCAGGACACGGTACACTTCTCCTCTGTCACTCTGCTGATTAGGATCTTATCAGCTGGAGGTCCTGGAGTGTCTAGAAACAGAGAATAAGCGTTTGAGGAGACCATTTATTTAACTGACAACTGACTGACCGTTTAATTGGACTTAATCACACTTACATGTACGTGATAATTTTGGTTGCTTACCCAGAACTTTGACGCTAACAGAGGCGGTCTTGATTCCACTCGCATTTTTGACAATCAGATTGTATCTGCCTGTGTCGTATCTGTCGCAGTTCTTGATGACGGCCATGGCTCTGGTTGAGGTGTAGGTCAGTGAGTATTTCTCTCCAACCTCCAAAATCTTTTCTCCCTTTGACCAGTAGACTGTAGGCTCTGGTTTACCGCCAACAGTTCCATCCAGGACAAGGTCTGAGCCAGCAGTGACAATAACCACCTCACCCACCAGCTTGCTGTCCAGTTCAGCTTTCGGAGGAGCTGCAATAAAGCCATTAGTAAAAATGTTAATAAAAATACTACTCCAAACTTAAAATATGAAACTCCGTAAAAACGTACAGTATTCGTCCTTGCATGTAACAGCTCCAGTGGACTCAGAAGGTGTGCTGTGGACACCGGCAGCATTCTTGGCAATGACACGATATTCAAACGTCTCTCCATCTCCGAGGTTGGTGACAGTGAAGTAGTTCTCAGTGATGGTGGTGTAGTTGCATTTGAGCCAGCGGTTGTCGTCCCATTCTTCCATACTGTAGACCTTCCTCTCCACCACGTAACCAACAATCTTGCTGCCACCATCATTGAATGGCACAGTCCAGCACAACGACACAGAGGAGCGGGTGACGTCAGTCACCTCTGGTTTACCAGGAGGATCTGAGTGGGAGACCAGGCGCTTAGAAATCCAGAACATTGATTTACTCACACAGCCTTTTAATTCAACCACTTTGGCCGACCAGTGAGAAAGTAAATAGCACTATATTCTAAAACTGACTGATTAGCTGTTAGGACCTTGGTTGATCAGGAGATTTTGTAGGTTATGTCAGGACAATTATTATTTATCTTTAGTCATTAGTTTGGCTTAAAGGGGCCATATATTACATCTGGTGCAAACTTGAGCTGTTCAATTCATTTTCTGACATATGGATTTGTCATTTATAACAGTGCTCATGTTGTTTATATAACACATTACGGTCTTTAGGATGAGTCTTTACAATGATTTTGATTGAGCCTTAAATAGTTAGTTACAATAAAGCGTTTTCCCTTACCAACAGGATTGAGAGCCACAACAGGTCTAGAGGCCTCACTGGCCTTGCTGATTCCAGCAATGTTCATGGCATAAACTCTGAACTGGTATTCCAGGCCCTCGATTAGATTGGACACCTTGTACTGGCAATCCATGCAGGGCAGCTTGTTCTCGCGCACCCACAGGATGGTATTTCTCTCCTTCTTCTCAATCCAGTAGCCTGTCACTTTGCTGCCACCATCAGCATATGGCACATCCCACTTGATGCTAATGGCATTGGCAGACACAGATACCACATCTGGACGAGTTGGGGGACTTGGAGGTACTGTGGATAGGAAGTGGAGGTGAGATCATGGAATTGATTCCAACATAAATGTATTTACACAATTTGATTAGGGTTAACAGTTGGATAGCAGTTGAATAAACTTACTAAATGGGTGCTCAATGACAACAGGAACAGACTCGATGGATTTGCTGACTCCAAACTTGTTCTCAGAGCACACTCTGAAGGTGTATTCCATGTACTTAGTAAGATGTGTCACTTTGATGGTGGTTCTCTTTACACTGGAATTTACCACTTGCCAGGAAGCTGAGCCAGACTCTCGTTTTTCCACAATATAGTTCGTGATGTCAGTGCCACCATCATCGGCTGGCTCAGACCAGGAAAGGGTGCAGGACTCTGAGGAAACTCCAGAAATTTTGACAGGCCCTATGGGTGGACCCGGTCTGCCAACAACAACCACAGTCACTGTAAAAATCTTCATGACAGCAGCATTCTCAAGGACCAGGTAGTATTTGCCACTGTCGCATCTCTTGCTGTCTTTCACCACCAAAGTAGCCTTCTCTTTTGTCGTTTTGATTAGAATTCTGTCAGTCTCCTTGAGCTTCATCTCTTCCAGTTTCCAGGTTACTTTAGGGGCAGGCCTGCCACTGATGGGGATGTCAATTGTGAAGGTGTTGGAAATTTTACAAGTGATAAGCTGGCTGGTGATGCTACTGAGGTCAGCCATCGGTTCAATGCAAGGTTCCTTAATGACCACAGACCCAAAAGTGCCCTGTGGCTCACTGATTCCAGCATCATTCTTGGCCTTGACTCTAAAGTCATACTCCATATTTTCAGTCAGACCCTCCACGAGCATCTTCTGGGACTTGGTCTCTCCACTTAAAACCCAGTGGTCACCACCTTTAGCCCTGAATTCTACAATGTAGCCTCTAATGCGACTGCCTCCATCATGCTCAGGTTTCAACCACACCAGTGAGGCTGTGGAGTTTGTAGTGTCAACAACATCCAATCTCTTGGGCGGTGCAGGTTCTTCTGTGGCAATAATAGGGTCCGTCATCTCATGAGGTTCCCCTTGGCCATAGTGGTTAACAGCAGTTACCCGAAATAGATAAGACACACCAATATCAAGACCAGTTATCCTGATCATCTGGCGAGAGCACTTGTTGCTGATCTCCTGCCAGGCCAGGCGGCTGGCCTCACGCTTGTCCACAATATAGTGGTGGATTCGGGAGCCACCATCATTGGTAGGGGCATCCCACATCATTGTCAAGGCTCCACGGGTAACATCTTTGAAAGATATGGCTCCTGGAGGTCCTGGTGTGTCCAGCACTTTCACAGTGAATGTGATTGACTTGCGCCCACTGTTGTTCTCCAGGGAAAGGGTGTACTTTCCAGCCTCGTACCTAGTGCAACCCTCGATGGTCAGCGTAGAGCAACAATCTGTGGTGTTGATATCACCCATGACAGGTAGTTCACCATCAAGCTTCGACCAGGTAGCAAGAGGAGCTGGTTTGCCACGGAAGGCAACCTGGAGGCTTACAGTGCCACCATTCTTTACAATGTGAGTTTGCTTAAAATTGGCATCAATATCAATCTCAGGAGACGTGAGCCTATCCAGAGCCTGAACAGCACTGGGCATAACTGAGGCTTCACCTTCTCCAGACCCATTTACAGCACTGACCCTGAACTTGTAGAGTTCTCCAGGTAACAAGCCCTTGGCAGTGTACTTCGTGTGGATGCAAATCTGGCTGTTGACTCTATGCCACTCCTCCAGACTGGCTTTACACATATCAATATTGTAGCCAATTATTTCCATGCCTCCATCGAAGACTGGTTTGGTCCATTCCAGGGTGACTGAGGACTTGGTGGAGTCAATGACCTGATCAATAAGTAAAGGACATATATTTTAATTGCTATTATTTTGTGAAATCAAACTAAATAAAATTAGATGACTGATGTCAACAATATGTTTGTCTCACAATACTTTGAGTGTTCTGTCAATCCTACCTTGATTACAGTGGGAGCACTAGGAGCACTGGTTGGTTCTCTGCATTTGAAGAGTCTCGAAGTACTGCTGGCTGGTCCAACACCAGCGCCATTTTCAGCCATGACCCGGAACTCGTATTCGTTGCCCTCATTGAGGTTGATGACACGTTGTCTTAGCTCTGTGATGGGCCGCTTTGAAGAGACCTTCACCCAGCGCAGGCTCTTCTTCTCCCTCCTCTCCAATATATATTGTTTAATCTCATTGCCACCATCTGTTCTTGGCCTAGTCCAGCATAGGGTGATGCTGTTTCCAGTCACATGGGTAGCATCTGGTGTTCCAGGGGCATCAGGCACAGCTGAGGGGAAGAATATAAGCACGGTAATTTCCGAAAGACAAGGAGAGTTACAGTGCACCGGATCAAGCAAATGCTCAATGTTTGTTCAATATCATACATCTTAAAACGCGTTACTTACTGTACTGCATTTGTGCAATAATAGGATCAGAGTCCAAGGGTTTACCAACACCAAACTTGTTCACAGCAGAGATTCTGAACTGGTACTCATTGCCTTTGATAAGGTTGGTGGCATTATAAGAGCAGGCTTCACACTTGGAGGTGACCAAAGACCAGGAGATCCTAGATGTTTCCCTCTTCTCCACCACATAGTGGGTGATGGCAGCACACCCATCATTCTCTGGTGGGTTCCACCACACGGTGCACCGCTCAGCTGTGATGCCTGTGAAACGGATGGGACCCTCTACATGTCCGGGGGTATCTGCAGGAAGCAGAGTAGGAGAGTTGACATTAAATGCAACATAGTCAGCTGGTAGTACTGAGGTGCTTTTGTGATCTCAGAATTTACCGACCTTGCACTCTGACATTGACATCAGCTTTCTTCGTACCAGAATTGTTCTTGGCCTCTACAGTGTAAATGCCACGATGGTTTCTATCAGCATCACGAATAGAAAGACTGCTGGTGCCAATGCCAGTCGTAATCTCAATGTCAATCATAATCCGTTTGTCAATCTCTTTGCCATCCTTGTACCAGACAACCTGGGGGACAGGACGTCCAGTGATGCAGCAGCCAAGCTTAACATTCTCTCCGGCCCTCAGAGTCAGCATCTGGTCTGGAGACCACTCAATCTCAGGAGCAACTAGAGAGGCAAAGTACACATATGTGGAATCAGCACAACTTGATATTACTTTAACTCGCTTGATGTATGTATATCTTGTCAAATTGAAATAACTTACTGCTCTCATCCTTGGTCATAATATATCCAGAAGAGTTGGACGGTGGACTAACTGTACCCACTGCATTCCTGGCAATCACTCTGAATTCAAATCTGTCTCCAGCAGATAGACCAGTCACAGTGAACTGGGTCTCACTGATATCAGTGAAATTGCACCGCAGCCACTTGCCTCTACCTTGGCGCCTCTCTACACTGTAGGCCACAATTTTGCTGCCACCATCCCTCTTGGGAATATCCCACTGCAGTGTGACTGAGTCTCTGGTCACATCGATGCAGACTGGGGTGCCAGGTGGATCTGATGGAGAAGAAAGATTTTATCAATGGTGTCTGGTTTTATATATAACATGAACTAATACAAAGACAATATGAAAGTAATTTAAGATAGGCTAGCACTTTTCCTTTGTTTCCAGTCTTTTCAAATATTTTGATATATGCTGTATCAGTACTTTAGTCTTGGTAATACAACAAATAAACAGGATTACCATTAGGTTGGATTCTTGCACTTACCAACAGGGGAGATTGCAAGCGCGTGTTTGCTCTGTTCACCCACAGGACTGAGTCCAGCATTATTTTCAGCGTAGACTCTGAAGGAATACTCCAGACCCTCAAGTAGACCAATGATCCTGTACTCTCTATTGGAAATTATGTTGGAGTTCACCTTCTGCCACATAAGGCTGTTCCTGTCCTTCTTCTCAACATGATAGCCCAAAATTGGAGATCCTCCATCAAAGCCTGGGGCCTCCCACCTGATTGTCATACCTTCACTGGTGACATTAAAGGCCACTGGCTTGCCTGGTGGTCCTGGAGGTTTGTACTGGTGTTGGGCAAGAATATCAGAGGAAATGAGCGGTTCGCTGATGCCATATTTGTTCTCTGCACGGACTCTGAACTGATACTGAGTTCCCTTGACCAGGTTGGGTATCTTGAATGTGGTCCTGACAACACTGGAGCAGACCATCTTCCAGTTGGCCTGGGAAGTCTGACGCTTCTCCACACTGTAGCAGGTGATCTCACCACCTCCATCTTCTTTTGGCTCATCCCAGGAGATGATGATACTTTGGGCTTTAATTTCATCATAGCGGATGGGACCGACAGGCACTGAGGGAGGTCCCAGAGTAATCACATTAATGTCAAAGTAATTCTTGATGACTCTGTTGTCCAGAACCAAGGTGTACTGGCCGGCATGCTCCTTCTTAGCGCCTCTGACAGTTAGCACAGTCTTGTTGTCCGTGGTCCTGAAGCGAATCTTCTCACTTTCCTTGAGAGTGAAGTTATCTTTTAACCAGCTTATAGCAGGTCTTGGTTTACCCTTGAAAGGTAACTCAATGTGGATGTTCTGACCAATACGAACAGCAAGTTCTCCATTGGGGTAGTCACTGAGGTTGGCTTCAGGTGGAATGACAAAGTCTATAAGTGCGATAGAACCAATCTGTGAGAAGTCACTTCTGCCTTTCTCATTCTTTGCAAACACTCTAAAGTCCATGACAGAATTCTCCTTGAGTCCTGTCACTTCACAGATGCAGCGCTTACATGTCGCACCCAAAGTCCAGGTGGGATCTTCCTCGGTTCTCTTCTCAATTATGTATTCAGTGATGTGGCTGCCACCATCGTGGTCGGGTCTCAACCACTGCAAGGTGACTGAGTTCTTTGTGGAGTCTACCATCACCAGGTCTTTGACAGCTGCTGGCGTTTCTGTGGCTCGAACAGGCTCAGCAGTCTCCAAAGTGTCACCCACACCATATTCATTCTCAGCAGATACACGGAAGAAGTATGCTACATCTTCCTCCAGGCTAGACACCTTGTAAGTTGTATTGGCACACTCAGCAGTCATTACTTGGTAAGCCTTCATAGTTGAGGCCTTCTTCTCAACAATGAAGTTAGTGACAGGGGAACCGCCATCAATGAGAGGAGGCTCCCAGCTAAGCATAAGCTTTCCTCTTGTCACATTCTTGATCATCAATTTCTGGCAAGAGGATGGACTGTCCAGAACTTTGAGGGAAACTGTGATTACCTTGGGTTCTCCTACGCCATTTTCAATCTCCAGCAGGTACTTGCCACAGTCATCACGGGTGACCTTGGGGATGAAGAGCGTTGTGGCCCGCTCACTGCTGGCGATGGTGTAACGGTTATCACCAACCATGTTCCGGTCTCCATGCCGCCAGGTAACATTGGGAATCGGCCGCCCTTTTAGGGGAATAAACACCTCCACATCACGGCCAGCCCTGGCTGTGTACTGTGTCGACATGGGAACATCCAAATCTAAATCAGCCTCCTCTGTTGGAGAGAAGTGGGAGAGGTGAAACACCACAAATGAATAATAAAGACAGCTGTAGGCCAGTCATAATTATTATTATAAATGTGTTCTTATCTTAACCATGCCAGAGAGAGTTTTATAAGAAAACACACCTAAAATATCTTTGGCTTGCACAGGCTGGTACATTTTGATGTCTTCTCCTTTGCCCTTGCTGTTGACAGCAGAGACTCTGAAGTAGTAGTAGGTTCCAGGTTTAAGATGGGACACTACATATTCACAGGTCTTGACCTGTGGATTAATGGTCACCCATTCTTTGTCCTCTGAGTTCATCTGTTCCAAAACATAGTGCGTGATTTCACTGCCACCATCATAGACTGGCTTTTCCCAGCCGAGGGTGATGGAGGTTTTTGTGGAGTCGATCACATGTAGTTTGGAAGGGTCACCAGGCAGATCTGAAGATGATGAAATAGCATGCGTTTGGAAACCAGGAAATGTTGCTCCTATTGTTAATGAAAACGATACCAAATATTTCCTTAATAACAAGATAAAAATGCACACTCCCATTCGTCCGGTGAGCACATCAACTGCTCTAATGGGGCTTAAATTAGAAGACAACTTGCTATGTTGGTTGTAACAAAGGAATGTGGTGAGTTATGGCATTTGAGTTTTCTGTCTGACACCAACTTAACTTTGTTCTCGTTTCTGAAGCCAACATGCTTCTTTCGCTGTAAATAAATTACATTATTTTAAATACCTGTCATTATTTGGATAATTCTTTTGTGTTGGAAACAAGTTAAATAAATATAAAAAATTCAGAATTTCATGTAGGCCAGATTAGTCTTTTAATATGAAAATACATTCTGCCATACCAATAGGGTCGTAGGCGTTATAGAGGTCTGAAGCCTCAGAGTAGTTTCCTGCTCCAGCCTTGTTGACAGCACAAACTCTGAACTGGTACTCATTGTTCTCCACCAAGTTGATGACTTTTTGCCTCGTGTCTCTGATTGTGCCCTTCACCACCTGGACACAAAGACACAAAACAAATCAAAAGTAAACATATGAAAATACTATTTTAGTTTCTTTTGTGCTTATAACAAAGATCTAATGAAAGGCCACTGAACAAACCTTGAACCACTGCAGACTCTTCTTCTCCCTCTTCTCCAGGTAGTAGCCATCAATGTCGCTGCCTCCATCGAGTGCTGGTCTTTCCCATATCACAGTCATAGTAGACTTGGTGATCATGGTTACTTTGGGCTTAGATGGCTCACTTGGAGGAACTGTACAAAGTCGAAATGGTTTGGTTACATTAACAAGCTTTCAAAAACTTGTCTGTGGGGAATGGTGGTGAGACCATTAATTTCTCGTACCAAATAAGTTCTTGGCAATCACAGGCACAGACTCCAGCGGGTCTCCAATTCCATACTTGTTGACTCCACGGACTCTGAAGATGTACTCGTTACCCTGGATTAGTCTGGGTATGTTAATGATGCAGTCTACCAGTTTCTCAGAGACAATGGACCACATGATCCTGCTGGTCTCCCTCTTCTCCACAATGTAATGTGTTACCATGGCGCCACCCTCATCAGCAGGTGGAGACCACATGATGGTGATGTTGTCAGCTGTCACCTTCTTAAAATAAATCTTTCCATGAGGGGGTCCTGGTTTGTCTGAAGAAAGGACGGACATAATAATGAAGATAAATTCATGAAAGGCAAATTATCATCCTCAGTACAATTTTTAAATAATATCTGATTACCTTGAATGAGCAGTCGGATTGTGGCACATGCGTATCCCAGGGAATTCTTTACCTTCACCTCATAGGTTCCAGAGTTCAGACGAGTGGTTTCCTTCAAGAGTAAACTGGTGAACTCAGATGTGTGTTTGAATGCGAGCTGGGTGTTGGGCTTGAGCTCTCGGTCATCTTTAAACCACTCAATAGTTGGAGCAGGCTTGGCGATGATATTAAGTTTGAGCTCCACATTGGAGTCAGCCTTGTACTTTACCTCACTGAGATAATCTTGAGGTATTTCAATCTCTGGAGCTCCTGGATAAAAACAAAAAACCCAGATATGTGAGTCAAGTCAACGTATGACACACACATGATGGATAGGTCATGGACTTTTTACTGCAACGCACAGCCGGATATACAATTTTCAAAAGCAAAAGAGAGATTACCATAGGTGTCCACAGACGTCACTGGTCCAGCAGCTATGGATGGGTTGCTCACTGAGCCAACGGCATTCTTAGCCATTACTCTAAACTCGTACGTCTCATCCTGTGTGAGGCCAGTCACAGTGAATCTGGTGTCAGTGATGTTGGAGAGATTAGCCTTGGACCACCTGCCACTACCATCTTCTCTTTTCTCTATGATGTAGCCAGTGATCGAGGATCCACCATTGTAGTGTGGTTTCTCCCAGACAAGGCTAATAGAGTTCTTGGTAATGTCACTTATGCGCAAGTTGATGGGTGGCTCTGCAAAGACAGACAGTGAGATCTTGTATTATGTAAGTAAACACATAACAGATAAATGGTTGATTGGTTGAGACACAACAAGAGATCTTGAGGGTGGGAGTGGCTTAGGTGGTATGGGGCCTTTCTGGTGCCCTAAGGGCCAGCCATTGCTCCTCAGGGGGGAATCAACCGCATAGACGATTTCATCCTATGGGGATAAATAAAGTACAGTGTAACCTGGGTTCTCGAATGACTCGGTAGTCGAACAACTTGTTTTTCAACCAAAACATATGGCGTTTAAAATGCATCAGAAGTCGAAAAGATTTTCCAAGTTCGAACCCACGAGTGGAGCCGGGGCAAAGTTAAGACAGACGAGCACGAGTGGAGCTGATTCCCATCCCTTTCCAGTTTAGGTGCTAAAACGTCCTTGAGCAAGATACTGCAGCACAATTTGCTGCCTCAGATGCTGTAATGGCAGCACACAGCTCCCCGGGGATGGGTCAAATGCAGAGAAGAATTTTAGAGAAGTTTAAAAAAGACAGCCGAGTGAAGTTATTCCAAAAATTGTGTAGATTAGATATTACTTTTTAGATCAATCTGTAGTTGTCAGGTATTAAGATGTTTTTAATGGGCTGGATGCCTACTAATGTGGAAATATTAGGTACATAGCCATAGGTGAAAGAGAGCTTTATAATGGAGAATAGACTGTTGCTCAGCGTATGACAGATTGCTTTACAAAATGAAATTGATCAGATTTCCAAGACTTTTTCGGACAATAAACTCACCACAGGCATCAATAGCCAGAACTGCATCAGAAATCTTGCTGAAAACACTAATTCCAGCAGCATTCTCTGCTGCCACCTTGAACTCATAAATGAGTCCTGCATTGATGTTGGCAACCTTGTAGTGTGTAGCACGAATCACCATTTTGTTGACTGTCTGCCAAAGTATACTGTTCCTGTCTTTCATTTGAAGATGGTAGCCAAACACATGGCTGCCACCATCAGACGTGGGCTCCTTCCAGGCAACAGTAATGCTCTCCCTGGTTACAGCTGTGATCTCTGGAGTCGAAGGAGCATCAGGAATAGCTGTCGGGTAAGAGTTGAACTTGGTAAGATAAAACTGAAAAAAATATATAAACAAAAACAAGAGAAACACACCATAGACAACTTACTATAGGGTAGGCTGACAGTGACCATTGGTGAGTCAACGTGTTCACTGATTCCATATTTATTCTCAGCCCTGATTCTGAACTGGTATTCAAGACCAGTGGTTAGCTTCATTATCTTCATGGTACAACGAGCCACAGCAGAGGAGACATCCATCCAGTTTGCTGTTGTTGTCTCTCTCTTCTGGATGATGTAGTTGGTGATGGGACTGCCACCACCATAAGCTGGTGGGAGCCACTTCAGACTCACGCTGTCTTCTGTAATGTCAAAAATCTCCACAGGTCCCAAAGGGGTACTGGGGCGGTCCAGAACCACTATGTTTACAAAAGACTTTGTGGTTCCACTGGAGTTGGAAGCAATAATATCATAGCGCCCCGAGTCTGCAGCAATGCTCTCACGCAATGTAATCTTGATGCTGTCAGGGGTGATCTCAGAGTTGAACCTCATAGTTGACTTGAGCAACACATTGTCCTTGGAAAGGCTGACTTTGGGCAAAGGACGGCCTGTCAGTGGGATCTCACACTTGAGGGTGGAGCCTGCTCTAATGTAGACTGTGTTGTGAGGGAAGTTCTTCATGTTGATTTCAGGTGATTCTAGAATAAAACAATTATAACGAATCAGGAGCAATATTAATCCAAGTTGGTTTACTTTCATGATGTTTTTTAATAATTTATTACAGTATTGAATCTGCCCAATCTGATCAGTTCATAGCTTACCAAATTGGTCTTTAACCATAACAGGGGTAACCATTTCCTTTGTATCACTGAAGCCAGCGTGGTTCTCAGCTCTGACTCTGAAGTAATATTCTGCATTTTCCCTCAAGCCCGAAACTGTGAAGTGGATGAACTTGGTTATGCCACATTTAACCCACATCTCTTGGCCTTTTTCTAGAGCTTCCACCAGGTAGCCAGTAATTCTGCTGCCTCCGTCTTGTTCTGGTTTAGACCAAGCAAGGGTCACACTCTCCTTGGTCACATCAGTCACACCTAGTTTTGGTGGTGGGCTAGGCTTTTCTGGAGTGAGAGTACATATGTATGTTTTAGTGAAAGTAATAATATTTTGCATAACAATTAGAACCTACAGCATTAAAGACTTGAAATTAGTACCTGTGATCTTGTTTCCCTCTTTGGTCTCAGCAGGAACACCAACGCCGTACTCATTCTCGCCTGTCACTCTGAAGTAGTAGACTCCACCTTCCTGCAGGTCTGTCACCTTGTATGTTAGCCTGTGGCATGTGTCTGTCAACCTGGTCCAACCTTTCCTGCTGGCCTCACGGAAATCAACAAGGTAGTTCTTGACTGGTCCTCCTCCCTCATTCTCAGGAGTGTCCCAGGTTACAGTTGCAGATGTTTTGGCGACGTCCTTGACTTCGATATGGGAAGGAGCTCCTGGGGAGTCCAGAACTCTGACACTAAGTGCCAAGGAGGAGGTTCCAGCGACATTCGCCAAAGTGACAGTGTATTTGCCGGAATCATTGCGAGTCGCCTTCTCTAAGGTGATTGAGGTGAAGGTGTCTGTGGTGTCAATGATAGCACGAACTCTTAGGTCAACATCAGGTTTCATCCACGTAACAGTAGGAATAGGTTTGCCTTTGAAGGGCACTGTCATAGTGAATGAGCTTGCATCCTTTACGATAAGAGTCTTCCTCATTTCATTGCTAATGTCAAAGACTGGCTCCTCCACTCTTTCTTTGGCGATCTGTTTGTCTGACTCTGGACTGGGGTCACTAACTCCAATCTTGTTAATAGACTTGATGACAAACACATATTCGGCACCTGGTGACAATTTTACCAGTGTAAACTCTGTGTTCTTGGTATTTTGAACTCCAACAATCCACTCATCGTCAGAAGTCTTCCTGTACTCTACTCTGTAACCAGTCACAGGGGCTCCACCATCAAATAGTGGCTTATTCCATGACAATGTGACTGTTGTCTTTGTAGAGTCAATGATCTTTGGCTTAGCAGGAGGTGATGGCAGAAACTGCGGGTCCTCAGCCTTAGTAAGTGGGCAAGGGATGCTGGGTGCACTGAGGCCAGCAGAGTTCTCTGCAAACACCCTATACTCATACTCACAACCCTCACGAAGGTGAGCAGCTTTAACTCTTAGATCATAAACTGGTTTCTTGTTGACACGGCACCAGCGAAGGCCAGTCTTCTCTCGCTTTTCAATGACATAGCCATAGATACTACTGCCACCATCAGAAACTGGTCTTTCCCAGCAGATGGTCATTGCCTCACTTGTGACTGAGGTGACCTGGACACTTGTTGGAGCTGCAGGCACAGTGAATGGGTCAAGAGCCTTTGTTGGCTCACTCTCTAGAGCTTCACCATCCCCGTATTTGTTGACTCCCCTGACTCTGAAGATGTATTCATTTCCTTTAAGTAGCTTGGTCACTTTACATGTGGTTGCCTTCATATCACCGTAGACAAGAGTCCAGGCAAGGCGACTGGTCTCTCGCTTCTCCACAATGTAATGCATGATTTCAGCACCACCATTCTCCTGTGGAGGTCCCCATCCCAAGGTGCATTTCTCTGCTGTAAGGCCAGACACTGCCAAAGGACCTGAGGCAGGCCCAGGTCTGTCCAGAACCTTACAGTTGACAGCCATATACCGTGTTCCAGCCACATTATGCAGACTCAGGATGTACTGACCAGAGTCTCTCCTGATAGCATCTCTAACAATCAATGTGGTTGCAAAATTAGTGGAGGTGACTTCACACCTGGCCTTGGCCTCCATCTCTTTTCCATCCTTAGACCATGAGACAACTGGGAGTGGGCGGCCTGTGATCTCTGCATCAATTCTAATGATATCTCCAGCCTTAACAACAACCAGCTGTTTAAACTTATCTTCCAGGATAATAGTGGGAGGGTCCACATCGTCCTTAACTGTGACGGGGCCAGTGCTCTCTGAGGGTGCACTAAACAGCTCAGCAGAATTCTTAGCAATGACATGGAATTCATACTGGACATCTTCTGTGAGGCCTGTGACATCAAAGTAGGTGTCTTGCAGGTTTGTAAAATTACATTTTAGCCAGCGTCCACTGGGAATTTCTTTACACTCAACAATGTAGCCGGTAATTTTTACTCCACCATCATACTGTGGCTTTTCCCAGAAGAGGGAAACTGAGGTCCTGGTAATGTTGGTGACTCTAAGGTTACATGGAGATTCACATGGATTCCTTGCTGCCACAGCATTACTGGCCTTAGTGCAAGAACCAATGCCAGCAATATTCTCAGCATAGACTCTGAACTGATACAGCAAGCCTTCCTCAATGCCTGTCATCTTAAACTGGTTCTCAGTCAACAGACCTCTGTTGATCTTGGTCCACAGGATGCTACTTTGGTCTTTGCATTCAACATGATAACCAATAACAGGACTTCCACCATCACTTGCAGGTCTGCCCCACACCACAAGCATGCCATACTTAGTGGCATGAGCAACATGCACATTGGTTGGAGGACCAGGGGGCTCAAAGGGATACTGAGCAATAATGGCAGTGGAGTCAATGGCTGGACTCTTGCCATAACGATTCTCAGATGCAATACGGAACTGGTACTCTGTTCCCTGAGTGAGACGAGTGACCTTTATTGAAGTCCTGGCAACTGTAGCAGAGACAATCTGCCAAGTAGTTGTGGTAGTGTCTCTCTTCTCTACCACATAGTTGTTGATCTGGCATCCACCATCATAGGTTGGAGGATCCCAAGACAGAGAGATAAAGTCTGCACTAACCTCATCTATCTTAATGTTGTATGGTGGGCCTGGTTTGTCCAGGATTACAACCAAGATTAAAGCGGTTTTGGTGCAAACTGAATTAGTCAATGTAATCTGATACTTTCCTACATCATCCTTTGTTGCATCCTTAATAATAATTTTGGATGAGGTCTTGGTGGTGATAACATTTACTCTTGTTGTCTGCTTTAGCACTTGACCATCTTTCTTCCAGGAGGCCTCAGGCTGAGGTCTGCCTGTGAAAGGAACATCAATCTTCAAGTCTTCTCCCGCTTTTACACTGTAAGTGTCAAACAATAAGTTGATGATGGGTTCCATTGTGATGTCCTTTGCAACTACTGGGTTAGCCAGAAGCTTTGCCTCACTCTTGCCCTTATCGTTTACAGCAATTACTCTAAAGGAATATTCCTCTCCACTTGTGAGTCCATCAATTATAGCCTCCAGTGCTTTGATTTCACGGCACACAGTCCATTTGTCATCTCCCTTTGGCTGCATCTCTACAATATAATTTGTAATTTTGCTGCCTCCATCATAATCAGGCTTCTCCCAAGACAGACTAACTGTATGCCGAGTTACATCAACCAGGGCAATCTTACCAGGAGGCAAAGGAGCCTCAGACACCTTGACTTGACCCGTGGAGGCAGGAAGACCTACTCCCAGCTCATTCACAGCCAACACACGGAAATAATAACGCCCTCCCTCCTGCAGGTCAGAAATAATGTAGGAGTTCCTCATACAGTTGGTGCAAACACTGGTAAAAGCCATCCTCTTCTGCTCTCTCTTTTCCACAATATAGTGTGATATCTTAGCCCCTCCATCAATGAGAGGGGGTTCCCAGGAGAGAGCAACAGAATTCCGTTTTACGTCTTTAACCTCTAAGTTGGTGGGTGTGCTTGGAGAATCAAGAACTCTGACGTTGATGAAGGCTGATTTAGAACCACTGAGATTCTCAAGGTTCAGAAGGTATTTGCCAGTGTCAAATCTGTCAACATTATCGATCACCAGCATTGTGTAAGAGCTTGTGACTTCAATCTGGGCATGTTCATTTAGACTGCCATCAGCCTTTGACCATTTGACCTCCGGCTCAGGCTTTCCTCTGATTGTCACAAAGAGACGCAAGGTGGCAGTGGCACGAACACTGACCATCTTCCTGAGGTCAGTCTCCAGTTCTATTTCAGGACACTCCAGCTTCTCTGCTGCTATCACGGACCCAGGTAAGTCCACGTGCTCTCCTACACCTTCACAGTTTACAGCGCAGATACGGAAGTTGTACTCAGCATTTTCCTTCAGTTTCTTGACATTATAATGAGTGTCTGTGACACCCATGGGTGGTGTGCAAATAATCCATTCATCATCTGCTGCCTCCTTCATTTCAACAACATATCCACTGATCTGAGCACCACCATCATAGATGGGCCTGGACCAGGACAAGGAGACTGTTGTGCTTGAGTGGTCTGTGACTTTGGGGTTATTTGGAGGTCCAGGTGGGTAAATGGCATCACAGGCCTTAATATATTCAGATGGAATACTAGGCTTTCCAACACCTGCGGCATTTTCTGCTGAGACCCTGAATTCAAAAGAGTGGAACTCTGTGAGGCCAGTGCACCTGAACCTTAGATCACTCAACCTCTTCTTGTTGCACTTAGTCCATCTGATGCCATCCTTATCACGTTTTTCAAGGACATAGCCTTCAATCTCAGCTCCACCGTTATCCTCTGGTCTCTCCCAGGTAAGCACTATGGAGTCCCTAGTGATGGCACTGGCCTCTGGAGTAGAGGGGGCACCAGGAGTGCTGAAAGGGTTACGAGCAATGACAGGCTCAGATTCTAAAGCCTCACCAACACCATATTTATTCACGGCAGTGACTCTAAATATATATTCATTGCCAGTCAGCAGTTTCGTAATTTTGTAGCTGATGGCCTGTATCTTAGGTTCAACCATGGTCCATGACAAACGACTAGTCTCTCTCTTCTCAATGATGTAGTGAGAGATGCTAGCTCCACCATCATGTGAGGGGTGGTTCCAGTGCAGATAACATTTCTCAGCTGTGACCCCCTTGATTTCTAGGGGTCCATCTGGAGGACCAGGTCTGTCCAGAACTTTAACATTAACTGGGATCATCTTGACTCCTCCAACATTGATCAGTTTAAGTGCAAAGTGGCCACCATCCACTCTGATACAGTCTTTCACTGTCAGGATGGTATGAGTGAGTGTGGTCTTGACTTCCATTCTTGGTGTG
The DNA here is from genome assembly GCF_040956055.1 of Brachionichthys hirsutus. Taxonomy (NCBI): domain Eukaryota; kingdom Metazoa; phylum Chordata; class Actinopteri; order Lophiiformes; family Brachionichthyidae; genus Brachionichthys; species Brachionichthys hirsutus. The sequence goes on along the minus strand of NC_090908.1, from coordinate 13,916,803 downwards.
GCTTTGTCAACCTCCCTTCCATCCTTTAACCAAATTACTTCAGGTAGAGGCTTTCCAGAGTAGTCTGCATCAATGACAAATGTCTCACCTGCATGAACAACTGTCAAATCCTTAAATCTTGAGTCCATGGTGGCTGCTGGAGCCTCAATTTCATCTTTAGCAGTGATTTCTCCTGTGCCCTGAGAAGGACGGCTTGAAATTCCCGCAGCGTTCCTGGCAATAACTCTGAATTCATAGACGCAGTCCTCAGTCAGGCCAGTGATTGTGTAATGGGTATCAATAATGTTGGTGAAGCTGGCTTTCATCCAGCGGGTATCAGGATGCTTCTTCCTCTCAATGACATAGCCAGTAATAGCACTGCCCCCATCGTACTGAGGCCTGCTCCACTGGAGTGTCACATGGTTTCTGGTGATTTCAATAGCCTCAGGACAGCCTGGTGGGTCACATGGGTCTCTGGCCACTGTGCTGTCAGATATCTTGCTTGAAGGGCTGAGTCCAGCAATGTTCTCAGCATAAACTCTAAATTCATATTCAATACCTTCTTCCAGTTCAGTTGTCTTGAAACGTGTGTCTGGGATTAGAAGCTTGTTGAGTTTAGTCCACAAGAGGCTATTTTTCTCTTTTCTCTCGAGGTGATAGCCAAGAATGGGACTGCCTCCATTGTTAGTTGGAGCTTTCCACTCAACAAGCATGGTGTCCTTGGTTGCAACAGAAATAGTTGGTGTTCCTGCTGCAGCAGGTTCACTGAATGGATACTCAGCAATAACAGTGGGAGAGAGAATGGCAGAACTCTTTCCATATCTATTCTCAGCAGATATTCTGAATTGATACTCAACTCCAGTTCTTAGCTTGGTAACTTTGATGGTTGTTCTGGCAATAGTAGCAGACACAATCTGCCACGCTGTTGTGGTGGTGTCTCTCTTCTCCACAATGTAGTTGTTGATCTGACAGCCTCCACTATACTCTGGTGGCTCCCAGGACAGAGTGACGTAGTTGGAGCTCACCTCCTCAATCTTCACTGGGCCTGTGGGTTGGCCAGGCTTGTCAAGAATAATAATGGAAAAGTCCTCTTTAGCTGTTCCAGCACTGCTGGTGGCTGTGATGGTATATTTACCAGCGTCTTCCTTATTTGCATCCTTGATACACAGTTTAGTTGATGATGCTGTTCCTGATACATTGATTCTGGTTGTCTCTTTTAGATCCTGCCCATCCCTCTTCCATTCAACCTTGGGAACAGGGCGTCCAATCACTGGAATCTCAATCTTTAACTCCTCACCATTTTGTAAACTGTAAGTGTTGACTGTCATCTTGAATCTAGGTGCAATAGTTACATCTTTAGCTGTGACTGGTGCAGCCAGAGGCCTGGGGTCACTCTTGCCCTTCTCATTGAAAGCTGACACTCTAAACATATACTCATGTCCTGCACTGAGGCCTGTGACAGTGCCCTCACAAGTTTTGGTAGTGGCAGCAACCACCCATTCCTCTGAGCCCATGGGCTGCATCTCAATGTAGTAGCCCATGATCCTGCTGCCTCCATCATGGTCTGGTTTCTCCCAGGACAGTGAGACACTGGTTTTGGTCACTTCGGTCAAAGTAACCTTGCCCACAGACAGAGGAGGCTCAGAAGTCTTAACTGAATCTGTTGTCTCGGCTGGCTGTCCAACACCAAATTCATTTTCTGCCAACACTTTGAAATAGTAGATTGTTCCTTCCGTGAGTCCAGTGATGCGATAGCTTGTCTTTGTGCATTTGTTGTCTACGTTAGAGTAAACCTTCCTTGTAGACTCACGCTTTTCAACCAAGTAATTCTTGATTCTTGCACCACCATCAATAACTGGAGGCTCCCATGTTAGTGTGACACTTTCCCTCTTAATGTCTTTTACTGTTAGATGCATTGGGGCCCCTGGAGTGTCAAGGACCTTTACAAAGACAAAGGCTGATTTGGTCCCAGCACTATTCTCCAAGTTAAGAATGTATTTTCCAGCATCATATTTGTCACAGATGTCAATTGAGAGCTGTGAATAGTCTTCACCACTCTCTATCTGAACTTTACTGGACAGTTCTCCATCCTCTTTGGCCCAGCTGATCTCCGGAGTGGGACGTCCTTTGAATGGAATGCAGATTCTCAATGAACCTCCTGCACGGACGATGATTCCCTTCCTAAGATCTGAATCCAGAATCATTTCCGGAGGATCGATTTTATCCATAGGTTTCACAATGCCTTGAATCTCTTTGGGCTCACCAACACCAAGCTTATTGATTGCACATATGCGCACCTTGTACTCCTGGTGCTCTGTCAACTTGGTGATTGTAAACTTGGTAGTTTTAACCCCAGTGGGTGGGGTGCATATGGTCCACTCCTCCTCATCCGCCTTGGACATTTCCACAGCATATCCTTGAATATCACATCCACCATCATAGATAGGCCGATGCCAAACTAGACTGACAGAGTCTTTAGTCATGTCGATCACATGGGCATTGGTTGGACAGCCTGGTTCAAAGGTTGGGTCACAGGCTTTGAGGTAGGGTGTAGATGGGCTTGGCTGACCGACACCTGCTACATTCTCAGCAGACACTCTGAATTCATATTCATGATCCTCAGTCAGTCCTGTTACTCTGAAGCGCAAGTCTGACACTCTACGTTTGTTGCACTTGGTCCACCGGACACCAGCTCTGTCTCTCTTTTCAACAATATACCCAACAATGTCACTGCCGCCTGTTGTCTCAGGGCGGTTCCAGCAGACAGTCATAGAGTCCCTGGCAATGTTAGTGATCTCCAGCTCCTGAGGTGGTCCAGGTTGAACAAATGGATTTCTCATGATAACTGGCACTGATTCAAGTGGCTCACCCACACCATATTTGTTGAGAGCCATGACTCTGAAGATGTACTCATTTCCCTTCAGCAGTTTGGTAACTTTGAACATTGTAGCTTCACAGTCACTGGAGACCACAGTCCATGTCAGGCGGCTTGTTTCTCTCTTTTGAATGATGTAGCGAGAAACACTAGCTCCGCCATCATGCCTGGGTGGCAGCCATGAAAGTGAGCACTTTTCCTCAGTAACATTGCTGACAGTCAGTGGTCCGTCCGAAGGGCCAGGTCTGTCCAGGACCTTTACAGTGAATGGGACTGTTTTAGATCCAGCCACATTGGTCAGAACCAGTGTGTATTGTCCACCATCCACTCTGATAGCATCCTTCACAACCAGTAATGCCTTGAAATCTGTGTTTTTGACCTCAGCTCTTGCTGAGTTTTCAATCTCAGCATTTCCTTTGAACCACTGAGCTGTTGGGACAGGCTTTCCTTCTACACTGGCCTCCAGGTTGAAAGTGTCTCCAGCATTAATGACGAGGGTCTGGTTGTACATTGGATTAGTCTCACACTTAGGTGGGTCAACTTCATCCTTTGCTGTGATAATTCCTGTGCTCTCAGAAGGCTTGCTGACAGCACCAGCTGCATTCCTTGCAAACACTCTAAAGTCATATTTACAGTCTTCTGTCAGGCCAGTAACCGTGAATTCATGTTCAATTATGTTAGCAAAGCTAGCCTTCATCCACTTTCCCTCAGGCAGATCACGCTTCTCCACTACATAACCAGTCACCAGGCTTCCACCATCATACTGTGGAGGACTCCACCTCAGCCTCACTGAGTGCCTGGTAACAATCAAAGCATCAGGACAGCCTGGAGGATCACATGGGTCACGTGCTACATATATTTCAGAGACTTTGCTGCATTTTCCAATGCCAACAATATTCTCAGCATATACTCTATACTCATACTCAATGCCTTCCTCAAGAGAAGTAGATTTGAATCTGCAGTCTTGGATGAGCATTTTGTTAATTTTGGTCCAGAGAATACTGTTCTTCTCTTTCGTCTCCAGATGGTAGCCCAAGATAGCACTGCCTCCATCAGATGGGGGTTTGTGCCACTCAACTATCATATAGTCTTTGGTGTATGTAGACACAAATGGTGTTCCTGGTGGACCAGGTTCCTGGAAAGGATACTGTGCCAAAACAGATTCTGAGTCGATTGCATAACTCTTTCCATATCTATTCTCAGCATAGATTCTGAACTGATATTCAGCACCTGTCTTCAAGTTGCCCACTTTAAGCGTGGTTCTGGCGACAGTGGCAGATACAACCACCCAGTTGGTTGTGGTTGTGTCTCTCTTCTCTACCACATAATTGGAAATCGGGCAGCCACCTGTATATGTAGGAGGTTCCCAGCTGATTGTGATACTCTCAGCACTGATGTCCTCCACCTTGACAGGACCCATTGGCGGGCCTGGTTTGTCAAGTGTTATCACTTCAATAGTGGCATCCTTGGAACCTATAGCATTGGTGATATTGATACTGTACATGCCTGCATCCTCTCTGGTGGCATCCTTAATGGTGAGAGTGGTGTGGCGTGCCATGTCAGTTACATTAACTCTGGTAGTCTGCTTTAGGGCCGCTCCATCCTTTGTCCAGGTCATCGTTGGCTTAGGGTGACCGGCAACTGGGACCTCTATCTTGAGATCATGTCCCACCTGGACGCTGTAGGTACTCATTTTAGGTCTAACATCTGGCTCAATCACCAAGTCCTTTGCTAAAACTGAGTGAGCTAGTTGTCTGGGATCACTCTTGCCCTTATCATTTACAGCAACAACTCTGAACTGGTACTCTTCTCCCTTTAGCAGGTTTGTCACTACTGTCTCCAATGCCTTTACACTAGCACACACAGACCATGTGTCACTGTCTTTAGGTGCCAGTTCAACTTCATAGTAGCTGATCCTACTGCCTCCATCGTGTTCAGGCTTCTCCCAGTTAAGAGTTACTGCGCTGCTTGTGACATCAAAAACAGTGACTTTACCAGGTGGTTGAGGTTTCTCGGATATCTTTATTGGTTCTAAAGTTTTAGCAGGGAGACCCACACCATATTCATTCTCAGCCAAAACTCTGAAGAAGAAGATTCCCCCTTCTGGAAGAGGTTCAACTTTCCAAGACATTCGGTTGCAGGTAGTGATGGCTGAGTAAACTTTCCTGGTGCTTTCACGCTTTTCAACAATGTAATGCTTAATCTTTGAACCACCATCCAGAAGTGGAGGTTCCCATGTAAGAGTGACAGAATTTTTGGTAATCTCCTTCACTATGAAGTTAGTTGGTGGACTAGGTGAGTCAAGAACTCTGACACTGATGAATACTGACTTCACTCCACTAGCATTCTCTGCGGTAAGGGTGTATTTGCCACCGTCAAATCTGTCAACATTCTCAATGACAAGTGAAGCATAGCTGCTGGTATTGTCAATCTGGGCAGTCTCCTTAATCTCGCCCTCAGTCTTGCCCCATTTCACCTCAGGTGCAGGACGACCTCTCACTGGAACAAACAGCCTGAGAGTGCTTGCTGCTCTAATGTTGATCATCTTTCTCATGTCGGCATCCAGGTCAAGATCAGGAGCCTCAAGCTTTTCTTTCAGAAGGATTTTTCCTGGAACATCAGCATGCTCTCCAACCCCAACTTTGTTGATGGCACACACTCTGAATTGGTATTCATGTTTCTCCAGAAGCTTGGTCACAGTAAAAGCAGTGTTTGTGATTCCAGTAGGAGGAGTGCACATAAACCACTCATAAGATTCTTTATCGCAGGCCTCAACAATGTAAGCCTGAATCTCACAGCCACCATCGTAGATGGGTTTGCCCCATATCAGGGATACAGTGGACCGAGATGTGTCCACCACCTTGGGGTTGTTCGGTGGCCCTGCTTTGAAAATGGGATCCAATGCCTTGTAGTACACTGTTGGAGCACTTGGTATGCCAACACCTGCAGCATTCTCAGCAGCAACTCTGAATTCATAGCTGTGGTTTTCTAGAAGCCCTGTCACTCTGACGCGCAGTTCACTTACGGTACGCTCGTTGCATCTAGTCCATCTGACACCATCCTTGTCACGTTTCTCAACAATATATCCCTGGATGGGACTACCACCATCATTTGTTGGCCTTTCCCAGGTCACCACCATAGAGTCTTTGGTGATTGTGGAGATTTCCACATCTATCGGTGCGTTGGGAGTGACGAATGGATTTCTGGCAATCATTGGATCAGATTCCAGAGCCTCACCAACTCCATACTTGTTGACTGGAATGACTCTGAAGATGTACTCATTACCAGGAAGAAGTTTTGTTATCTTTAGATTCAGTGTCTGAACTTTTGATTCTACCACAGTCCAAACCAGTCGGCTGGTTTCCCTTCTTTCAACAATGTAATGGGAGACTTCACTACCTCCATCTTGCAATGGAGGTTTCCAGGAAATGGAGCATTTCTCACTGGTAACTCCATAAATGGAGATTGGACCCTCAGGTGGCCCTGGTCTGTCCAGAACCTTAACATTAAAGTTTATAGATTTCTCTCCTCCAACATTCTTTACCAGCAAAGTGTACTGACCTCCATCAATACGGATTACTTCTTTAACAACTAGGCAAGCAGTAAAGTCTGTGTTCTTAAGCTCTAGGCGAGCTGCTTCACTAATCTCTTGGCCTTCCTTTAGCCAGTGTACTGTGGGCACAGGCTTACCACCAATAGCACCCTCAAGCCTGAATGTTTCTCCAGCATTTACTACCACAGGCTGGGAATACTTAGCTTCCAGGTCAATCTTGGGTGGATCCACCTCATCCTTTGCAGTAATGGCTCCAGTAGAATCAGAGGGCTGGCTAAAGACACCTGCTGCATTCCTGGCAATGACACGGAACTCATAAATCTGATCTTCAGTAAGTCCTGTGACAGAAAACTCAGTTTCAATGATGTTGGCAAAACTGGCCTTCATCCAGCGGCCAGCTCCCTTTTTCTTTTCAACCACATATCCTGTGATTTTGATGCCACCATCATATTCAGGTTTAGTCCATCTGAGTGTCACTTGGCTCCTTGTCACAATGACAGCTTCTGGTGTTCCTGGTCTTTCACAAGGATCTCTGGCTACTTGAATTTCACTCAGTTTGCTGGCTTTACTAAGGCCAACAATGTTCTCTGCATACACTCTGAACTCATATTCAATACCTTCCTCAAGGCCAACAACCTTAAATCTGGTCTCTGGGATAAGTTGCTTATTCTGTTTCACCCACATTATACTATTTCTCTCCTTGAGCTCCAAATGGTAGCCCAGAACTTTGCTTCCACCGTCATTGTTTGGTTTCTCCCACACAACTGCCATGGTCTCCTTGGTGGCTGACTGGACCACAACGGAAAGTGGTGGGCTTGGCATTTCAAATGGATATTGTGCAACAATGCTATCAGAGAGCAAGAGTGAGGACTTTCCATATCTGTTTTCTGCAGCAATCCTAAACTGGTATTCAGATCCAGTCTTAAGACGGGCTGCTTTGATAGTAGTTCTGGCCACTGTAGCTGACACAATCTGCCAGTTAGTTGTAGATGTGTCTCTCTTCTCAACAATGTAATTGTTGATGGTGCAACCACCATCATACTCTGGTGGATTCCAGGACAGGACGACACTGTCAGCTGTAACCTCATCTAGTTTAATTGGACCAATTGGGGGACCTGGCTTATCTAGGACAACAACCCTGATGTCTGTTGATGCCTCTCCAGCTGTGTTTGTCAGTTTGATGTTGTACGTGCCCACATCATCTCTGCAAGCCTCTTTTATTACCAGGAAAAGGTTTTTATCTGTGGATTCTGCATTGACTCTAGTTGTCTCTTTGAGAACAATGCCATCTTTGAGCCAAGTTACTATAGCCTTGGGACAGGCAGCATATGGGACATCTATCTTCAGATCATCGCCTGCTAGAACACTGTGTGTGCTAAAAAGCAATTTGAAGGTTGGTGAGATAACCAGGTCTTTAGCCACCACAGGCATACTGAGGGGACGTGGGTCACTGACCCCTTTTTCATTGGTGGCTGATATACGGAACATGTACTCCTCTCCCTGTGTAAGGCCAGCAACAAGGGCCTCATTAGTCTTTACCACCATAACCTGGGTCCACTTCTCGCTGCCTTTACCTTGCATCTCAACAATATAGCCTGTGATTCTGCTGCCGCCATCATGGTCAGGCTTTTCCCAAGTTAGCGTTACACTAGTGCTTGTGACTTCCTGAAGAGACACTTTGCCTGGCGGGAGAGGTTTCTCCGAGACTTTAATTGGTTCAACAGTTTCTGCTGGGAGGCCAATGCCATATTCATTCTCAGCCAAGATTCTAAAGGAGTACATCTTTCCTTCATCCAGGTCTCCAACTTTCCAACTAGACTTATGACAGCTAGCACAGACAGTTGAATAAGCCTTTCGAGTTGACTCGCGCTTCTCCACAATGTAGTTGCGAACTCTAGATCCACCATCAATCAAAGGTGCATCCCAAACAAGGGAAACTGAATCTCTCGTGACTTCTTTGATGAAGAGATTCTGAGGTGCTCCAGGAGAATCTAGCACCCTAACAATAATGAACGCTGTCTTGCTTCCCGAGGCATTTTCTACAGTCACCATGTATTTACCTCCATCAAACCTATCAACATTGTCTACCTGAAGAGTGGTGAATGATGGGTTGCTTTCAATCATGGCCTTATCCAGGGACTCTCCATGCTCTCTTGACCACTTTACTTCGGGGGCTGGCCGGCCCTTAATAGGGACAAACAGTCTGAGAGTACTACAGGCTCTGATGCAGACCACTTTGCGCAGTTCTGCTCCAAGCCCTATTTCAGGAGGAAGCAGTCTATCTTCAGCCTTTGGTGTTCCAGGAACAGCAGCAGGCTCTCCCACTCCTTCACAATTGGTAGCACAGATGTTTATTTTGTACTCGTTGTTTTCTCTCAAGTTGGTGATAGTGAAAGAAGTGGCTGTCCAGCCCTTCTTTGGAGTGTGAATTGTCCACTCATCCTCCTCAGGTAGGCAGGTCTCGACAATGTAACCAGTAATTTCAGAACCACCATCATAAACAGGCTTGTTCCAGGACAGGGTGATGGAAGACTTAGTTGTGTCCACTACTCTGGGGTTTCCTGGAGGTCCAGGTTGGAATATAGTATCTTCAGCTTTGTAGAATGGACTGGAGGGACTAGGGTGGCTTAGACCAGCATTGTTCTCAGCAAGTACTCTGAATTCATATTCATGTCCTAGTGTTAGGCCAGAAACCTTGAATCGTAGGTCACTTACGGTCCTCTTGTTGCACTTCACCCAGCGTAGGCCAGTCTTGTCCCTTCTTTCAATTATGTAGGTGTTTATTCTGCTTCCTCCATCATGTTCAGGGCGCTCCCAGCAGACAACCATGGAGTCCTTGGTAATGGTGGTGACTTCAGGCTGCTGTGGTGGGTCACTAACGACATAGGGGTTGGCACAGATGACAGCTTCAGACTCGAGAGGTTCACCCACACCATACTTATTTACAGCCATGACTCTGAAAATGTACTCATTGCCCTTCAGAAGCTTGGTGACCTTGAACCTGTTTGCCTGAAGATCTGTTGCAACATTTGTCCATGCTAACCTACTGGTCTCACGCCTCTGAATAATAAAATACTCAATCTTGGCACCACCATCCTGTGTTGGATGCATCCAGTTCAGGACACATTTCTCAGCGGTAACATCAGTGACAGAGAGAGAGTCTGGTGGTCCAGGTCTGTCGAGTACCTTAACATTAAATGTGAACTTGGTAAAGCCACCAGGATTACTGGCAGTCAGAGTAAAAGCACCTCCATCTTTTCTCAAGGAGTCTTTGTTTATTAGAGCTGTGTGGAAGTCAGATGTCTTTATCTCTAGCTTCGCTGTATCCTCAAGCTCTTTTCCTTCCTTGGTCCATGCAACAGAAGGGATTGGCCTGCCAGTCACATTGGCCTCCAGCTTGAACACCTCTCCTGCCATGACAACAACATTGCTGCTGTATGATGCGTCAACATCAAGTTTTGGCTCTTCAATATCATCCCTGCATGTGATTGCCTCTGATGGAGGGGAGGAAGCACTAGTAGCACCAGCTGAATTTCTAGCAATCACACGGAATTCATAAGTTACATCTTCTGTCAGACCGCTGACTGTGTAAATGGTTTCTAGGATGTTGTTGAAGTTGGCTTTGAGCCAGCGGCCACTGGGCATCTCTCTCCTCTCTACTGTGTATCCAGTGATGGAAAAGCCACCATCTTCCTCTGGTTTGGTCCATGAGACTGTCACTTCATGTCGAGTGATATTCAGCACTACAGGCCTGCCTGGGGGGCCAACTGGGTCCAAAGCATACATTGGCTCTGAGGGTTTGCTTGGTTTGCTGAGGCCGGCCATATTTTCAGCAATAACTCGGTATTCATATACAATTCCATCAACAAGGCCTGTTGATTTGAATATGTTTCCAACAACAGCTGCTTTGCTGATCCTCTGCCAGAGAATGCTGTTTTTCTCTTTTCTGTCCACGTGGTAGCCCAGGATGGCATTTCCCCCATCAGAAGAAGGCTCATCCCAACTCAGAGTCATAGCATCCTTGTTGAATGATGTGACCGCAGGAGTGCCTGGCTGGCCTGGCACATCAAATGGATAGGCAGCCACCACTGGTTCAGAGATAATGCATGGACCAATACCATATCTGTTCTGGGCTTTGACTCTGAACTGATACTGGGTACCAGTGTTGAGCCGGGCTGCCTTAAATGTGGTGCGGATCACTGTAGCTGCCAGCTCCATCCATGAAGTACCTGTAGTATCCCGCATCTCAACAATATAGTTGTTGATGGGAACGCCACCATCATTCTCAGGTGCCTCCCAGGAAAAGAGAACATAGTCACATGAGACCTCATCCAACTTGATGGGTCCAGTGGGAGGACCTGGTATGTCATGCACCCTGACAGTTATTGCCTCTGTCACTGTGCCCAGCATATTCTTTCCAATCATGGTATACTGGCCTTCATCAGTCCTCTTAATTTCACTAAAATTTAGAATAGTTGATGTTTGAGTGGTTTCAGTGTTTATTCGTTGTGTCTCTCTCAGTGCTGTGTCTCCCTTCTTCCAGGAAACCACAGGCCTTGGTTTGCCAAGCACTGGAATCTCTACTTTAATGCGATCACCTGCCTTGGCAATGACTGTCTTCTGGTAGACTCTGCGCAAGTCAAAGGAAGGAGTGGAGGTCTGCTCTTTAATAATAGCAGGTCTGCTCTCACGGGGATCACTCCTACCAGAGACATTGACAGCCATTATGCGGAATGTATATTCTGCACCTTGGATCAGATCTGTGACATTGTAGTCCAGTGCCTTGATAGTGCCCATATGGACCCAGTGGTCAGTGTCCTTCTTCAGGGCCTCGATGACATATCCAGTAATCAAGCTTCCACCATCATGCAGGGGCTTGGTCCATACCAGGCTGGCACTGTCCGCTGTCACATCTGTGACGTACAAGTTCTCTGGCGCAGTGGGGGCCTGGGAAGCCCTGATTGGTTCTAAGGTCTCAGCTGGTTCACCTATACCCAGGTCATTCTCTGCAGTGACTCGGAAATAGTAGTAAGCACCCTCTTCAAGGTCTGAAAACCTGAATGAACACTTGTGCCATTTGGTGCTTAGCACTGTGTAGGCCTTCTTGGTGGCCTCTCTCTTTTCAATAATATAGTTGTGAATCTTTGAACCACCATCAATTATGGGGATTTCCCACTGGAGTGTGATGCTGTTCTTAGTGATTTCTCTAGGTATGAGATTTACTGGTGGTCCTGGTGTGTCCAGGACTTTCACATTAACAAAACCAGCTTTCTTTCCAGCAACATTCTCCAGACAGAGATGGTATTTTCCAGCATCATATCTGGTGCAATCAGGAATAACCAGTAGAGTGTAGGACTCTGTGATATCAATGTGCGCACGTGTTTTAAGGTTGGAATCATCTTTACTCCATGTTACTTCAGGAACAGGACGGCCCCTGATGGGAACAAACATCCGGATTGAAGCACGGCACCTGACCACCAGGGTTCTCCTTAGTTCGGCATCAAGCTCAAAGTCCGGCATTGTTTCTCGGTCCAAGAGTTCAGTCACTTTCTCAACCTCTGCAGGCTCACCAACTCCCTCTGAGTTTACTGCACAAACTCTGAAGTGGTATTTGCCTCGTTTTTGAAGTTTAGCAATAACATATTCAGTTGTTTTCACTGGGTACTGTGTCTCTGTGTCCCAGTCATCATGACCTTCCTTTTTGTACTCAACAATATATCCATCTACTTCAAGACCACCATCATAGTGTGGTCGGCCCCACACAAAGGTAGCTGTGGTTTTTGTGGTGTCTGTAATCCTGGGGTTGGATGGAGGACCCGGAGGATCTGATAAACAAATAAAACAAAATAAAAAAAACAGGAGGGATAAAAAGGTATTGAATGTGTATGTTCTGACTTTCCTGGGCAAAGGTAATTCAGAAATAAGAGAGAAGTCAAGTTTTACTTACAAACAATATCCTTGGTCACCACAGGGTGAGATGGCTCACTTGGCTCCCCAAATCCAGCCTTGTTCTCCGCAGTGACTCTAAATTCATATTCTACTCCCTCGCTCAGGCCTTGGACCTTAAAACGCAGGTCAGGAATGGTCCTTTTAGATGCTCTCACCCACCTCATTCCTCTCCTCTCTTTCCTTTCCACGCAATATCCTCTGATGTCACTTCCTCCGTCCTTTGCTGGTCTCTTCCATGAAATGGTGACAGCGTTACGACCAACATTATCAATCTCTGGGGATGATGGAGGACCCGGTGGACCTGCAGTACCAAGATATGCATTGATTTCAAGGAAATTTATATTCTTTATGTATTTTTTTTTTTTATACAAATTCTGCTAAATTAACACTCAATGAACTTACAGAAACTGTCACTCATTTTGACTGGACCAGACTGGCTTGCATCTCCAGTGCCATACTGGTTCACAGCAGACACTCTAAAGATGTACTCATTGCCCTTGATTAGTTTGCTAGCTACATGTCTGCAGTCCACAATGTTTTCAGCTAGCTTAGTCCACTGCAGGCGACTGGTCTCTCTTTTCTCAAGGATGTAGGACTTGATAGAGCAACCTCCATCCTCCTCTGGTGGAAGCCAGGTTAATGTACACTTCTCAGCTGAAATGTTACTGGCTTCAATGGGGCCTGGAGGACCAGGCACATCCAGGACCTTCACCTTTACATGTTCTTCCTTAATACCAAAGGGATTGCTGGCAGTGATGATGTACTCTCCCGTGTTTTTGCGGCTTGCATACTTGATAGCCAGAGTGGAGGAGGTTGGAGTGCTGGTGACAGTGACAACATCAGAGGTCTTGAATTCACGTCCTCCCTTTGACCAGACAGAAGTAGGTGGAGGTTTGCCCACAATCTTGGAGGCTGATATCACAATGGTCTCTCCTGCCCTTACTGATACACCATCTTTCATGTCTGGGTCAATAGTAATTGTTGGAGGTTCTTAACAGAGGACAGAAGAAAGAAACGTATCAATGCCAAAATAATGCTAAGACTGGCAACATCACCCCCAAATTATACTCAGCTTACCATATTCATCCTTGCAGGTCAAAAGCTCAGTGGGCTCTGAAGGAATACCAGTAGTTCCTGCAGCATTCTTGGCCCTGACCCTGAACTGGTACCGTGATCCCTCTGTCAAGTCAGTGACGGTAAAAGCACAGCCTTGGATGTTAACATGATTGGCCTTTGTCCAGGCCTTGCTGCCAGCCTCCATTTTTTCCACCATATAGCCAGTCAGCTTATGACCACCATCATACTTGGGAGCTGTCCAAATCAGAGTGACTGTGCTCCTGGTGACACTAATTACTTCAGGCTTTCCAGGAGGATCTGTTATGAAAACATTTTTTTTTTAAATAAAACATACTCCACCTATTCACTAAAGAAGGAATAAATCCAAAGCAGTGAGCTCACCAATAGGATCCAGGGCGACCACAGCCTCAGTGATTCTGCTTGCTTTTCCTAGACCAGCCATGTTCATGGCCATCACCCTGAACTCATATTCTAGACCCTCTATCAGGCCCGTAACTCGACACTCCTTTACTCTCAGCGGAGTCTTACTGGCCCGTTTCCACAGCACACTATTCCTCTCCTTGAACTCCACGTGATAGCCTACAGTGAATGACATTAGTGATTGCTATTTACTTTGGCTCAGGCCCTACTACAAACACATCCCTATCACAATCTCTTACCAGTGATTGGGGAGCCACCAGTGTCTTTTGGATCAGCCCAAGTCAAGATGGCGGACTCATGGCGGATGCTCACTACTTCTGGAGGAGCAGGTGCCTCAGGTACATCTAGAAGAGAAGGACAAACAAACAAGGGTAGGAGGATGAGGATAGGAGGTACGATATCATCAGCAACACAGCAAGAGATATGAAGTTCGTGAGGCTACAGGCACCTGACCAGACTTTGGTTAGACCATGTCCAGTGATTTCTTATCTGATGATGTTCAGTGAAACCTGCCGATAATGTGTCCCTGAACAAGGGTTGATGAGCTGACCCTTGAGTCAGGAAGTGCTCTAAAGCTTTTATTAATGTCTAATAGTATGAATTCAGGCCACTTCCCAGTGCTGCCCTGATACCGTCTTCCATTCTGTCAATGGAAGAAGGGAAGAAATGGAGCCTCATCTTCATAAGATTGAGGTTTTGTTGAAAATTTAGACATGAAATCCTTTATGTTGTATGTGATCATGTTAAAAAAGATGAATTTAAAAAGTGAAGAGAACCCGTCTTCAAACTTCAGAGAGTAAAACCATGGAGACAAACTTGATGTACTCACCGAATGGATGCTGGGCAATGATTTGCTCAGACCTCAGGTACTCTCCAACCCCATACTTGTTCTCAGCAAATACTCTAAAGATGTATTCTATCCCATCATGAAGCCTGATCACTCTCATGTTGGTCTTTTGGATGGCTGAAGCTACTGTGGCCCACTTGTTGTCCATGGTCCGCCTTTTCTCCACAATGTAGTTGGATACCTCAGCGCCACCATCATCTTTAGGTGGGCCCCATTCCAGAGTGATGCCATCAGCAGTGACCTCATCGAACTTAATGGGTCCAGTGCAGATGCCAGGCTTGCCAACTACCTTGAGCTGGAATTTGCAGTCCTTGGAGCCAGCGCTATTCTTGACATTGATGGTGTAGGTGTCGGCATCTCCTCTCTGGCAGTCTCTGATTAGCAGTGTGGTGACACCCTGTGATGCTTCTACACACATTCTGCCAGTGTCTCCTAGCATTGTGCCACCTCTCTTCCAGATGGCAGAGGGGTAGGGAATTCCGATGATAGGGATATTGATACGAGTGGTGCTGCCCTCTTTGACCACACAGCAATTGTCATGTAGAGCACTCAAGTTGCAGTCAGGCAGTGCTGAAATACAAAGATTGAATATCAGAAAATAGCCAGAACAAATTGTGTTTAAACAAAATAGCTGCCAGCAGGCTATCTTACCAAACTGGTCCTTGGCTGTGACGGTAAGCTCAGTGGATGGTCCCTCTCCAGATTCATTGAGTGCCTTGATTCTGAAGGAGTACTCCGTACCCTCAGACAGTCCACCAATCACATATGAGGTGCACTTGCCCTTCGTGATCTGTTTCCACTTCTCTTCCCCTTCATTCTGCTCCAGGATGTAGGCAGTGATGTGGCTTCCGCCATCACTGACCGGTTTTTTCCAGCACAATGTGATTGAATATTTTGTTGTCTTCTGGGCTTTAAAGTCCATCACTGGACCAGGTTGCTCTGAAGAGGAAGGACAGATGAGACTAGACTGAGTACTTGTTTGATGCAAACAAGATTTGTTCAATGTAAACAGACTACTCTTCCTTCTTTTGAGATTTGAACACATCTTCATGTCTGAAACCAACAATATACAATTTGTGCACAATTTACCGGAAATATTACCATTTTCAATTACTGTGGCAACAACATAACAGGGAAGTGATGCTCTTTGAGAACTCTGGCATTCAACTGAATAAATAAGAATGCCCTAACACCCCCCCCCCCCCCCCAACTGTGACTCGTAGCAGCTACCTGAGGCACGAACACTGCCAGCAGTTTCACAGCCTTCTCCAATACCATAGGCGTTTTCAGCCAGCACCCTGAAGCAGTAGGCCTGTCCTGCCTCCAGGTTGGTCATCCTGAATGAGGTCTTGCGGCACTCTGCCGACACGCAGGTCCAGGCTTTTCTTTCAGCCAGACGTTTCTCTATAACATAGCTCTTAACTGGACTGCCACCATCAATCAATGGAGCATCCCAGGTGATCCAAGCGTGACTTCTGGAGGTCTCCCTCACAATCAAGTTCACAGGTGGCCCAGGAGAATCTGTGAGGGAGAGGAGAGATTTTTTGTTTCGAGGTTTTCTTAAGTGAGACACAGAGGACATATAATGTAAAACTAATGATGAAGCTTTCAAAGAGACATTGGTTCCAGTTTTAATTTTCACCGGGATCTGTGGTTACCGTACCCTGACCCAAACCCCTTATTTCTGAAGTGTGTCTTCTCTTTGTGTTTCTTACCAAGGACTTTGACCACAATGGTGTAACTCTTGGAGCCACTGCTGTTCTCCAGGGTTAGGACATATTTTCCGGCGTCATATCTGTTAATATCCTCAATCATCAGCAGGGTGTCCCACTCTGATGTGTTGATTGTCAAGCCCTGCCTTTCCTTCAGGTTGGCATCCACCTTCGTCCATGTCACCTTTGGTGCGGGGCGACCTCTCAGCGGGACGTATAGTCTCATAGTGACACCAGCTCGAAGGACCAATGCCTTTCTTAGGTCAGCATCCAACTCAGCTTCAGGAGCAACTAAGAGATGGGTAGGAGATGTCATTTAATCAAAACAGCAAAAATCATAGCTGTGTCTCTGAAAGTAGGGCTAGACTGCAAGAACCATATCACTGTTCTGCTTAAGCTTCATCCAAAGACAGGAGGCAGAGACTTTATTTAGATATTAGACAAGCAGATACATTTTCTTAAAGTGATTAAATTCTATACCACATTGACTGGTATAATGTAAGAAGATGCTAACGTGTTAGCTGTCTGAGTATATCCTGTATACGCGCCTGGTTTTTACCTCCTAGCTGGTGTGACTGATACAGCGTCCCGCGTCTACAAATGTAAGTATCAGGTGTAGTTTAAGGACCTTAAGTCGCTGTGTCTATCTGTGAATACACTACTGGACTTTATTCTTGTCCCCTGAGGGGTCGCTACAGCAAATCAACGTTCTCCACTTCACCCTGTCCTTTGCATCGTCCTCCCCAACACCAGCCACTCTCACGTCCTCCCTCACTATGTCTGTGAATGAACTAGATTGTCAAATGTTAATTAACCTGTCCTGTTATCTAACAATAATTAGATACTGAACAATGACAAACCAGACACAACAGGTTAATCCAGAAAATTATTGATTATCATTAAATCTCTGCGGACTCTTTCAGAGCTATAAGAGAGAAGTATTGAATTAAAATAAGTTGTAATTAACAGTTTCCACATACTCAGGATGTCCTTGGGCATGTGATTTCCGGGGACTTCGCTGGGGTCACTGTAGCCAATCTTATTGACAGCAGTTACTCTGAACTGGTATTCGGTGTCGTCCATCAGGCTCGTCATCAGGAACTTTGTGGCCTGGAGCCTTTTTGGAATGTTGCACTTTGTCCAGTCTTCAGCTTCAGCCCGCTTACACTCCACCAGGTAGCCAATGATTTCACAGCCACCGTCATAAGCCGGTTTGCTCCAGCTGAGGCTGATGGAACTCTTGGTAGAGTCCACCACCTTTGGGAAGGCAGGTGGTCCGGGAGGATCTGCAGAATTATTGTTGTTATTATCAATACCCTGTGACCAGTAGTCAAACTGATCATAAGAATGAACATTTCACATTTTAAAAGCTGATACTTACAGACAGGGTCAACGGCCAGAGCAGCACTTGACGCCTCACTGGGTTTCCCCAGACCAGCCTTGTTCATGGCGATGACTCTGAACTCGTACTCTGAGCCCTCAGTCAGCTGTGCAGCTTTTATAGTTCTATCAATGACTGGCCGGCGGTTGACCTTAGCCCAGACCAGCTCAGTAGCCTCACGTTTCTCCACCATGTAGCCAAGGATGGTAGCCTTGCCATCATTACCTGGGGCCTTCCAGCTTACTGTCATGGAATCTTTAGTGATGTTGCTTATGACAGGTGGATCACATGGACCAGGAACATCTGGGGGAAGGCATATCTCCCATTAGGCTTTGACTTTATCTCATAAAAATCTAAAAAGCAGCTCTGTCCTTTGTCAGGTACTGAATGATATTAAGTCACGTCATCTTTACTGGTCTGAGCTTACCGTATGGGTTCTTGACCATGACAGGGTCAGTCATGCTGGGGTCTCCCACACCGTACTGGTTCTCAGCACTGACTCTGAACTGGTACTCATGTCCTTCAATGAGTTTCTCCACTGAGCAGTCAGTGCTGTGCCCATGGATGTTGGCGGTGACCAGGGCCCAGTTGGCCCTGCTGGTCTCACGTTTCTCAATGATGTAGTTGGTGATCTCAGAGCCACCATCTGCAACTGGGGGCTGCCATCGCAGCTTAACACGGTCAGCAAACACTTTAGTTATCTTCACTGAGGCTGGTGGCCCTGGTCTGTCTGCAGGAGAACAAGTAGGAAGCTAGAATCTGCTCACATAGTCAAGACACTTTCTTCAAATCATACTAAATCAAACTTACCAAGCACCTTGACCTTAATGGTGGCATACTTGCTGCCGTTGACATTCTCAGCAGTAATTGTGTAATCTCCAGATTCCTTCCTGGTGACTGAGTAGAGCTCCAACAGGTGGACATGTTTCTTCTGGTTCATCTTCATGCCTTCGGTGAGGACTAAAGGCACTCCATCTCTCTTCCAGCTCACCTTGGGTAGTGGCTTTCCAAACACCTCAGCATCCAGGAAGACATTCTCGCCCGCTTTCACCATGATCAGGTTCTTCATGTTGACGCCCAGCTCCACACGAGGAGCAACTGCACACGAGAGGAAGAAGACGGAATAACCGTTATTTGCTGAACATGCATTTGCTGTAGTTACTGTGGCTGCACTAAGCTGTACCATTCTCTGCGATTACTGGGATGGGGTCGGACAGCTCAGACGGTTGGCTGATGTTGATGGCAGTCTTAGCGATAACTCTAAACTGGTACTGCTGGCCCTCCTCCAGGCCAGTGGCCACATAACTCTCCGTCTGGATGTTCATGCAGTTGGCATTGCAGCGTGTCCACTTCTCCTCTGGAAGTCTTGTATACTCCATATAGTAGCCAATCAGCTTGCTGCCACCATCATGCTTGGGACGACTCCAGACCAATGAGACAGAGTTCTTGGTTACATCCATAGGCTCAGGTTTACCAGGTCGGTCTGGGTGAAAATAATGGGTTGAGAATTTAGCTGGTGTTATTGGTATCTTCAGGTTTCAATATATCAAACAAATAAAACCAACATGATCTGAGAGCAGAAGTGAGTCACTTTGAGCCTTCTTGAAAGTACATTTCCTTGATTTTACTTCAATATCATTTTCTTTGTAGTGATGCTCACTTTCACTTTGTTTTCTTTAACGCTCTGATGTCAATGTATTCACTAGTGCGTTATTGATGTTTCAATTAATTTATGAAATGTGGCTTAAATCTTGCTGGAATCAGTGGAATTTAATCTTCAATTTATGCCTATATTAAAAAACGTATAACGATACGGAAGGAGCTCATAATTCTGTGTTCATTTAATTTGTACACGATTCAAACAAGGCAGACAACACGTGAAAAAGCCTTGTAAGTAATTTAAGAACAAGAAGTACTTCTTGTTCTTAAATTACACTGATTTTGTCAATCTCCGACTTCTCAGACATTTAAGAACCAGAATATTTGGTCCTCAGGAGTAAAGAAAAAGAAAAAGAAAAAGAAACTCATACGCGTAATGTAGAAACATGAAAATGGTGTTCGTACCGACAGCAGTCCTGGCAGTGATGAAGTCAGTCTGTTTGCAATGTCTGCTCTGTCCAGCCTGGTTGAGTGCTGATACCCTGAAGGTGTACTCCAGACCCTCGGTAAGGCTGGCGCAGGTGTACTGTGTAGCTTTTACCACTGACTCATTGGCCTTCACCCACAGAAGGCTATTCCTTTCCTTCTTCTCGATGCAGTAGCCAGTGATGGGGGAGCCACCATCACTGCTGGGACGCTCCCATGACAGGATGACAAAGTCCTTATTGATCTTGTTGATCTGCAGGTTTCTGGGCTCACTGGGGGGATCTTCAGGGGAAAACCAAAGTTAGTGTCGTGGCTGTAATGATGATTCCCATTATGTAATGCTTGGCTTCAGACTCACCAAATGGATGTCTGGCAATCATCTTATCTGAGTATATGGGCTCAGAGATTCCAAACCTGTTCTCAGCACGGACTCGGAAACCATACTCTTTGCCAGAAGTCAGTTTGGTTATTCTGAAGCTGGTTTTGGTGCATGATGAGGACACAGGTACCCAGTCACCCTGGCTGATGTCACACTTCTCAACAATGTAGTTGGTGATGTTGCTGCCACCATCCTCTTGTGGAGAATTCCAGAGAAGTGTGCAACCATCAATGTCTAGTGCTGTGATTTCCAGAGGAGCTTCAGGAGGTCCAGGGATGTCTGTAGAGATACGTAGGGTGAGGCATTAATGGGGCTTAACAAACATTGACATTTCACATAACTTCAGCTTAGAACCAGCAACTTTAAACGTTGTTGACACTGACCCATGACTATGACTCTGAGGATCTGGTTGATCTTGCCAGTGCTGTTTTCAGCAGAGAGGCTGTAGTAGCCACTGTCCTTTCTTCTCACATTTTTGATGATAAGCGTGCAAGTCGTCAGTGTTTTTACGACAGACAGGCGGTCAGAGGTCAGCACATCCTCGTTTCCCTGTTTCCACTTGCATAAGGGAGCAGGTTTACCCGCAACAATAGCTTCGACCACCATCTTGGATCCAGCTCTGACTGTCATAATGTCAGGCATTATGACTTTTGGAGCCACTGTGATGTAGAAGAAACAAGACAGAAATCTTTCAAATGTTCGACCAGTTTCCCTACTATATTCTGAAATGCTCTATTGGACTGTCTACTCACTGAGCTGCTCCTTGACCTCAAACATTCCTTCTGCCTCTCGGGCGAGGCTGACTCCCACCGAGTTCCTGGCAGCCACTCTAAACTTGTACTTCTTTCCTTCCTTCAGTCCAACCACCACAATGGTTAGGTCTTTGACCACAGAGTAAGGCATCCACTTGTCTTCTGGGGCACTCTCCTCCTGGTAGTCCACCACATAGCCATTGATCTTGGCTCCTCCATCTCTTAAGGGCTTCAGCCAGCCCAGTGTGGCACTATTTTTTGTGATTTCCAGCACATCCATCTTCTTTGGAGGATCTGGCTCACCTGGATACAACAGCAGGTTTAGCAGGAATACAAACAGGGCCAAGGAACACAGGAGCTAGCGTGTATTGGTGACACTCACTGATAGGATCAACAGCCTCGTAGGACTTGGATGAGTCCTGAGGAACTCCAATGCCGTACTTGTTGCAAGCCATGACTCTGAAGTAATACTCGATGCCAGGTGTCATGTTGGTCACCTTGAAGCTAGTCTTCTTAAAGTCCTCCGTACACTTAGTCCAGGTCTTCCTATCCACCTCCCGCTTCTCAACAATGTAGTTGAGGATTGGGCTGCCGCCGTCATTCTCTGGAGGCAACCAAGATAGCTGAGCTGTTGTCTTAGTAATGTTGGTTGCCTCCAGTCCACCAACAGGTCCGGGTGTATCTGCAGAGAATGAAATGAAAGTGACTGGCTGAACATCATTGACTGGAAAAATGTAACCTTATTTATCAAATGTATTTTTCTCACCAAGGACTTTGACACGGACAAACACAGCTTTCTCTCCAGCTGAGTTGGACAAAGTCAATGAATATCTCCCAGAATCCTCTCTGGTACTCTCTGGGATGACCAGGAAGGACATGCTATCAACTTGGTCAACATGACCTCGGCGGATCACATTGTCCACACCCAGGCGCTTCCAGGTAACCTTAGGAGAGGGCCTTCCTCTGATCACAGCAACAAGCCTGATTGGACAGCCAGCTCTGACAGCCAAGCCTTTCCTCAGACTGGCATCAAGGTCAATCTCTGGAGCCTCTGTTGAAAACGAATCGCATTGCAGTAATGTAACATTTGCTACTACTTCTAACATGTGAAACCCAATGGATGTTGGCTTTAGTAGCTCAAGGTTTTACCCAGGATCTCCTTAGGTGAAACTGCTTCCTTCATGTAGGCATGGCGTCCCCATCCCACCTGGTTTTGAGCAGACACCTTGAATTCATACTCCTGCTTCTCATCCAGTTGGCTGATGGTGAACTCTGTGAGCACCAACGGACCGTGGGTGTCAATTCTCTTCCAGCCCTCTGTGGGCTTTTCAGGATCCACCTCACTTTTCAACCTCATGTCTAAACTGTAGCCTATAATGGGGGCCCCACCATCATAAACAGGTTTAGACCAGGACAGGGTGATGGACGTCTTGGTGCTGTCGCCAACCTTCAAGCCTGCAGGAGGACCAGGTGGCTCTGCAGATAGTGACAGTTAAACAAAACTTAAAATGATCAACCTGAAAACGTCAGTTTTAAGTGTTCTCTGGCAAAAACACAAACATCTCAATTTTGATGACCGCAAACTCACCGATGGGGTCTTTGGCTGTCACCGGTCTGCAGGGTTTGCTGGGCTCTCCCAGACCAACCTCATTCTCCGCTTTCACTCTGAACTGGTACTCATGGTTAGGAATCAGGTTGGTGACTTTCATCCGCCTCTCAGAGATGGGGCTCTTCATGCATGGCACCCAGCGAACTGCCCTCTTCTCTTTCCTTTCCAGGATGTAACCAGTGATTGACTTTCCACCATCATTCTCAGGAGGAGCCCAGACAACTGTCATCTCATCTTTGCTTACCTGGATCATTAAAACATCAACAGTGTTATTTACTGAGATGATTATTTCATCAATTCCAGTTGAGCAATTCTAGGATGTCTTGCATTACCTTGGTGACCTCAGGGGCATCAGGGGGTCCAGGCTTATTGAACTGAGTTTTGACAGTAACCGGCTTGCTCTCCATGGCAGGGCCAGTCCCCATCTTGTTTTCAGCCCTCACTCTGAAGATGTACTCGTTGCCCTCCACCAGACGAGTAACATTGCAGTATGGAGTGACCACGGAAGCAGAATATGTTGACCAGACCATCCTCCTTGTCTCACATTTCTCAAGGATGTAGCTGTCAACTTCACAACCTCCATCATCATCTGGCGCATCCCACACCACTCTGCACTTGTCAGCTCCAATACCAGTTATCCTAAGGTTTCTCACTGGGCCCGGGACATCCAGGACATTAATGTTGGCATATGCTGTGAAGGTGCCAGCTAAATTGGTGGCAGTAATGATATACTTTCCGGAATCAGAGCGTCTGGACTTGGTCATGAGGAATTTTGAATAATCTGGGCCAGTCTCAATGCTAATCCTGGGGTTGTCTCCAACTGCCTTGTCTTTTATCCATTTGACCTCAGGCTGGGGCTTTCCTCTTAAAGCTGCCTCCATTCTGACTGATTCTCCAACCTTCACTGTCAAGGTTCCCGCCAGCTTCAGGTCAATGACAGGCTTCTGGATCTCCTCTTTTACAAGGATATCAGCCAGGTTTACCCAAGAACTCTCACCTCCTTCATTGACGGTCTGCACTCTGGATAAAAATAAAATAAAATAATATTATTTAGAAGAAAATAAAATCGTTTCTGAGTAATGAAAATGCAACAACCAAAAAATAATTTTAAGGACTATGATATCCTACCTGAAGGTGTATGTCTGACTTTCTGTACATTTGTCAGCTAGGAAGAAAGTGGCAGTAAGGGTCCCAGTGTTGAGTTTCTTCCACTCCTCAGCATCTTTGTGTTTGCACTCAAGGTTGTAGGACAGGTTTGGGCTGCCACCATCATAGTCAGGCCTCCTCCATCTAAGATTGACATGGCTCTTACCAATGTCAGTGGCTCTGAATTTCTCAGGCTCACCCGGCTTCTCAAGAGGGTCAATGGCCAGCAGAGGCGTCTTGGTCTCTACAGAGGGACCTGGCCCCAGCTTGTTCTCGGCACAGACACGGAACAGGTATTCGTGGCCTTCCATGAGTTTAGCCTTGATCTTGCGATTGGTGCAGTTGGAGGAAATCATGGACCACATGCTAATACTTGGCTCACGGCACTCCACAATATAATTGGTGATCTCAGATCCACCGTTGTCCTTTGGGGCATCCCAATTGACCATGCACGAGTCCTTGGTGGTGTAGGTTGTGTTCAGATTCTGGCAGTGACTGGGTCTGTCGAGCACATTGACAGTCACGGTGCAGGAGGCCTCACCACCCTCATTTGACGCCTTCAGAATGTATTTGCCATGGTCAGCTCTCGTGGCCTCCTTGATCTTCAAGTGGACCAGTGGCAAGTTCTGAATGATGGTGACACGTTTACTGTTCTCCAGAACAGTCTCCTCTTTTGACCAAATCACTTCTGGGTCAGGACGGGC
Organism: Brachionichthys hirsutus; assembly: GCF_040956055.1. NCBI lineage: Eukaryota > Metazoa > Chordata > Actinopteri > Lophiiformes > Brachionichthyidae > Brachionichthys > Brachionichthys hirsutus. Next base: position 13,892,335 of record NC_090908.1, on the reverse strand, counting down.
TTTAATGTATCCAATGATATTGATGTTGTGACCAACACGCACAGTGACATGCTCACGGCAGGTGGTCTCCATCTCAATTTCGGGGGGGATGAGAATATCCTGAGTAGTGATGGACTCTGGGAGTTCTCTGGACTCTCCATCTCCAATCATATTTGAGGCAAAGACTCTGAATCTGTAGGTGTGACCCTCTTCCAGGCCCTTGACCGTGTAGGCACACTGCTTGATGAAGTCATCCAAATTCACTTTCTTCCATTCTTCAGCATCAACCTTTTTCATTTCGACGGTGTAACCCAGGATGGGGCTGCCTCCATTTTTGGTGGGTTTGGTCCACACCAGGTCAACTGTGTTCTTGCTGTAATCCTTAACTTTGGGATTGACAGGGGGGCTAGGGACGGTGATAGGTCTGCAGGGCTTACAGGGGTCCGAGCTGGGTGAGGGGCCGCTATAACCAGCAATATTCTCAGCAAAAACCCTAAATTCATACTCATTGCCCTCAAACAGACCCAGGACTTTGTACTTCATGTCCCTGCAAGGTATCTTGTTGACACGGATCCATTTCCCTCCCATATGTCTGCGCTCTATGATATAGCCGGTGATCTGGCTGCCACCATCAGACAGGGGCATGGTCCAGCTCAGTGTCACAGCATCCTCTGCGATATCAGAGGGCTGTGGCTTACCAGGTGGACTTGGGGGCATGAAAGAGTGTTCAGCAATGGTGGGCTTGCTCTCCAAAGGAGTGCCAATACCCATCTTGTTCTCAGCACGGATGCGAACCACATACTCCACTCCCTTCTGCAGGCGGGTGATATTGAGACTAGTGGCGAGGCCACTGGAGCTTACGCCACTCCAGGTCCCCTTGTTGGATTCTCTCTTCTCCACAATGTAGTTAGTGACAGGGCTACCACCGTCATCTTTCGGAGGGCGCCATTCAATCATCATTGAGTCTGGAGTGACTTCTAGAATGTCAACAGGTCCAATGGGAGCAGCAGGAACATCCAGCACGGTGACATTCAAGGCCGCAGTCTTGGTTCCAGCTGGGTTGGACACAGTGAGCAGGTAGGTGCCTGTGTGGTTCCTTGTGCATTCAATAATGCTGAGCACAGTAGAAAAGTTGTCAGTGTCAATCTTGATGTTTCCCTTGCTGGTGACCTCCTCTCCTTCAATGGACCACTTGGCAGTGGGAACAGGGATTCCTTTCATGATAGCTGGCAGCCTAATGGTGGTGCCAGCTTTTACGGTAATGCCCTCAGCGAGCTTAACATCCACCTCAACAATTGGAGGCACTGTGGACATGCAGAGAAAATCACTCATGACAAATGTTCTGACACAGACTATATTAAGAGCTGCTGTACGAGTGAAGATGTTACAGAAAGCATCCGTGAATTATCACAAATGTAAACACTCTTATGTATCTTACCGAGTTTCTCTTGACAAAGAATGGGCACAGTGGTGTCCGGTCTACTGAGGCCAACGGCGTTCTCAGCCCTCACTCTAAAGCGATACGTCTTTCCTTCCTCCAGGCCAGTCACATGACTCTCTGGGATACTGACAGTCTTCCATTCATCCCACTCCCTCTCTCCCTCTTCCTGATACTCAATGAGGAAACCTGTGATCTCACTTCCTCCGTTGCGATCAGGCCAATTCCAGACTAACCAAACCTCTGTCTTGTCCACATCAGAGTGGTGTAGGTCTTTGGGAGGACCAGGAGGGACTGGAAGGATGGAAGAAGACATATCTAGAAATTAACAATCCAAACTCTGTCTTTGAATATTCACAATAGGTTGGCTTTCAGACCAACAACAGAAAGTTCAATGATCATTTTGGTACAATCAGTAAATATGAAAGTAATTTGACCAGATAGCAACTTCATCATTTTGTCCTGAAATGGCCTTTCAGGACAAAATGATGGAGTTGGCTGTGCAGATACTCACACAGTGGGTTCATTGCCTTGATGGCTTTCGGGGTCTGAACATATTCACTGCGTCCAAGCTGGTTCTCAGCCGCGACTCTAAACGAGTAGGATGTGCCTTCCATGAGGTGCTTCAACATCATGCTACGTTTCTTCGATGTGGAGCATACGGGGACCCACTGAGTGGACGCTGTGTCCTTCTTCTCTACCACAAAGTTAGTAATACGAGTGCCACCATTGTCCTCTGGGTCCTTCCAGGACAGGTAGGCAGAGTCGCTCCTGACATCAGACACCCGTAGGTGCTGAATAGGTCCAGGTTTGTCTGGAAGATCATCATAAAACATTTATGTTTGGCATCTCATTAGTGTTTCATACTAAAATGCACTGAACTAAATGTGTTTTATCCTAAACAGTGTAGAATTACACTCATCCGAGCTAAAACCACTTGTAGCACTCTTACCGAGGACCAGAACAGTACATGTGGCTGTCTTGGATCCCACTGGGTTCTCCACAGTTAGCATGTAGTCTCCACAGTCGCCACGATTACAGAACCTCATTTCCAGCTTGGTGCCTGCCTGGTTGCTCTCAATGTCAGCCCTAGTGGGCACCTCAGCATCGTTCTTCTTCCAGGTGACGGTGGGAAGTGGGACACCTTTGATGGTGGCAATCAACGTGATGTGAGTGCCAGCCACTGCCTTCACTTCTCGAGTCATTCCTGCATCCAGGATCAGCTCTGGGGGCTCTGAGGGCGTGTAGAAGAAGGACATCAGTTCACAAAAAACAGTTCAAAGCCTATTAATCAGCTGAGGAGACACCTCACCAAGTCTGTCCTGTACTCTGATTGGCTCCTTGAGGTTAGCTGGGTCTGACTCCCCAGCAGCATTCACAGCCATGACTCTGAAGCGGTACAGAGCACCATCGTCCAGGTTGATCACCTTAAACTTGCTCTCTTGGCAGGAGTCTGGAGTCTGATTCACCTGAGGAGAGCAGAAGGACAAGAGGTCCATGTCATTTCAATCAAAAACAGAAATCCTCCGTGTTTTTCATGCTAAACTATTTTCCTGGCCCCGCCACGCACTGGTGACCGGATCCAGCAACACCCGTGACCCACAAGGCAGAAAAACCGGTTGCAGACAAGGATGATGATGAATATATTTATTAGATAGAATGTTAGAGTACAAGTACAGTCACACAACAAGACGATTGTTGTCTCATCTACAAGAACATGGATGGATGAATGTGGGTGTGCAGCGTCCTCACCTTGTTCCACTCCTCTACCCCGGCCTTCTGATACTCCAACAAGTATCCAAAGATCTTTCCCCTGCCGGTGTCAGCTGGTGGCTGCCAGGACAGAGTCACTGACTCCTTGGTGAAGTCAATGGCTTGCAAATTCACTGGTGGGCCAGGTTTTACTGCAGCAAACAAAACTCAGAAATGAAACGGCATGTGGACACACTAAATGTAATAATATACAGTATGTACTGTAAATGTAACTTACCAATGGGATCTTTAGCAAACACAGGCTTGGATGGGGGGCTTGGGTCTCCAGCTCCCACCTCGTTCTCAGCGCTGACCCTAAACTCGTACTCGCAGCCCTTCAGCAGCTCTGTGGCCCAGTAGTCCACCTTCGGGTGGATCCGTTCTGTATTACAGCGAACCCATCTGGAAGCAAAAGCATCAACAGCTCATGGTTTAATGCCGAGACTAACCCTAACCCTAACCCTAACCCATCTGGAAGCAAAAGCATCAACAGCTCATGGTTTAATGCCGAGACTAACCCTAACCCTAACCTCTTTATCAAAACAGATTTCTATTGAGATTTTTAAGCTACCTTTATTTAACCAGGTGCATTAATTGAGAACTACTAATGGTCCTGGACCTAAGTTGCTTGTTATTGGTGGTGGGAGGAACCCGGAGAGAACCCACGCAGACATGGGGAGAACATTCCAACGCCTCACAGAAAGGCCCCAAGCTGGATTTGAACATGTGACTTTCAGTGCTATCCACCGTGCCGCCGGGCATTTCACAAGAATTAAATTAGAAATCAGTCCTACCCAAAGCCTAGAAGCAATAATAATGACAATAAACTAACCATCGTAAATGAAACGACACAAAACAATAAAAGTAAACGTGTGATGTGGTTCGCCGAGGCCTGGCTTACGTCATTAACGAGATCAGTGTCCAGATCATTATTGCACATATTTAAGACTCAATAGTCGACTAGTCACAGAGACAAAGACTGTGTCCACGTGTTCAGCTGGACGCGGCAGGACTTGGTGTACCTGTTGGCCATGGTCTCTTTCCTCTCCACTATATAGCCAGTGATTGGCTTTCCTCCATCGGCAGGGGGCTCCCAGCTGATGAGGACAGAATCATGGTAGACTTCCTTCACCGTGGGCTGTTTGGGAGCATCGGGCACCTCTGTGACAACAAAAAGTCACTGATCAGACACTGATCAGTCTGTTCACCTGCTGCAAACAGAACGTGTTCACCTGAAGGTGTGTCAGAACTTACTGAAGATGTCTCTGGCCTTGGCCTCTGCTGACAGCAGAGGTTCACTGATGCCGTAGATGTTCTGAGCCATGATCCTGATGATGTACTCGCGTCCCTCAATCAGCTTAGGCACCTGGAGAGACAGACAACAGCAGTCAAGGAGCAGGCTTTCCCGATGTCCTGCTGGTAAATAATATTCCCACCTTGCAGGTGGTCCTAGTGCAGGATGAGGTGACAGGCATCCACAGGTCTCGGTTGGTGTCTCTCTTCTCGATGATGTAGTTGGAGACAGCGCAGCCTCCGTCATCCAGAGGAGGGTTCCAGGAGATTACCATGTAGTTCCTGTAGACCTCATCGAAAACCACGGGGCCCTCTGGAGGTTGAGGACGGTCTGACAGACGGAAGAACACGTTCAGGTCCCCCTTCCCATTCACCAAGACGCAGTCCATGGACTTACAGAGGGACTCGTCAATTCAATTTGATCTGAATCACTGGAGGCAGATTTGTCTCAAGGGGTTTGAAAGAGTTTGACCGTAATGGACACGCACGCACGCACGCACACACACACACACACACACACACACAGCGGTTCACTGCTTCGTATTCTTTACACCACGACGCTCCGACGGGGAACGTAAACCAGACTGTCTCCGTGTCCCCTGGATGACTTGGAGTTCTGCTGCTTGTAATTCTGACTACGTGTCTGATTGTGTCTGCAGGGAGACGAAGCTCATATGATTCAGTCGCCATGACTTCTGACTCACCGACAACGGTGATGGTGCAGATCCCGGAGCGAGCGCCCGCCGGGTTCTCCACGCTGACACAGTACCGCCCACTGTGTTCTCTCGTGGCCTTGCTGATGTTTAAGCTTAGGTGGCGTGCAGTACTGTGGACGGTAACCTCCTCATCCAGCTTCAGCTCCTCATCGTTCTTGCTCCAGGTCACGGATGGAGCTGGCTTGCCACCGAAACGCCCTGACAGACTGCAACTGTCTCCAACCTTCACCATTATCTTGTCTCTAATGTCCAAGTCCAGTGTGGGCGGCTCTGAGGGGACAGAAGAGGACAATAGGTATATTAGGATCGTCTGGACAGAACTGACGGAATATAAATCATGAAATGATTGCTCAGAGTTTCAGCTGATGATATCCTGTACATAAAGGAGGTCATGGGTGTGGTCTCTCTCACCGAGCTGGTCTTTGCACTGGACAGGTTTGGTGGCAAAGGATGGCTTGCCCTGTCCCACCTGGTTGATGGCAGAGACTCTAAACTCGTGGCTTGAGCCCTCCTTCAGCCCGGCCAGCGTGAACTTCCTATCCATTAACTTGTCCTCTCCACCCAGGCGTGAGAAGTTATCCCGGCCGATCATACGGGACTCGAGGACATACTCGGTAACCTCAGCGCCCCCGTTATACTTGGGTGGTCTCCAGGCAACAGAGATTGAGTCCTTGGTGATGGCAGTTACAATCAAGTCCTCTGGGCGCTCCGGTACAGCTGGAGAAGATGCAAATGATATAAGTCCTGTGAGACATGGTGTTTCATACAAAGGATAGTCCCCATTAGCTGGTTTCAAGGTTCTGAACCAGCGCCTAGAGGAGTCATCTCTAACAAGCCTTGTGGGCAATAAAGCCTGAAGAAGAGCCCAATTTGCTTTTGTTTGTCTCAATGACCAGTTTAAGACCAGGTCAGAAGAAATGAACTCGAGTTGTCTTAAAGCTTTTCCAGATTTCCGAGAGACAAGAGTCAAAATGAACATTTGTCTTTTCTCATAAGTTATTAATAACTGACTCCGCCTTTAAAGTACAGGCAGGACCTGAAGGACCAGATCTCGTTGTAGAGTAGACAGACACAAATGATAACTCACAGATGGGGTCCTTGATTAGGACCATCTTGTCAGTTTCGATGAATGGTCCCATCCCAATGATGTTCTCAGCTGCAATCCGGAAAAAGTAGCCCTTCCCGTCGAGGAGTCCCTGAGCCACAGCATTGTTCCTCGTTACTGTGTAGGACACCGATGTCCAGCCCATGCGGTCCGACTCCCGCTTCTCGATGATATAGTTGGTGATGGCCGATCCGCCGTCATCCTCAGGGGAGTACCAGGTCAGCTTGCACGAATCGCTGGTGAGATTCTCACCGGCAAAAGGAAGTCCAACTGGTCCAGGAACATCTGGAGGGAAAGAACAGGAAGTTAGAGTCCAGTGTTGATTCATCAGCTTCCTCTTTCTCTTAAAAACATGAAGGGTTCCTCACCCAAGACCTCGACAATGACAGCCTTCTTCCGTTCTCCTCCTTCATTCTTGGCGCTCAGGGTGTAGATGCCCTGATGTTGGCGTCTACAGTTCTTGATAACCAGAGAGTTAGAAATGCCCGTTGTCTCCACCAAAGCCTCTTTGGGGACCTCGCCATCGTCTCGACACCAGCTAATCTGCGGGGCAGGTTTACCCGACACATAGGCAATAATGCGGATGGTCCCGCCGGCATGGACCACGATTTTCTCCTTCACCGAAGCATCCAGGTCCATCTCAGGAGGAACTGGAAGTGATTGCTTGTGTTAAACAGAAGGACAGACAAATGACTCCTCACGTGGATCAAATCCTTACTTGTTCTGTCTTTAACCTCTGTCAGCTCTGACACCAGACCCGGGTCTCCCACTCCAGCAGAGTTCACAGCTCGAACCCTGAAACGGTACAGGCCTCCTTCTTTCAGACCTGCCACCACAAACTTGGTTCCTCTGATCTCAGTGTCCTTTGCCTGCAAAGAGACCAGAAGAACATGGAGGGCTTTTTAATTATGGCATTTTATGGATGCACGGAGGTTCAATTTAGAGTTTTGTGAATTTTCCAACAAAATTAAATCTGTATGTGTAAAATGTCAAATAAATAACATTTTGTTGCAGAGATGTCGTCTCTAAGATGTCCTCTTAGACGTCAGGAGGATTGCTCTTCTATCATTTCTTATGGGGGAGTATATAATCTAAGCACCACCGGTGGACCTGCTGGCATCCCCGGCCAGGCGCTCAAGGTGTGTGCAGGTCAGCACCGCCCTCTGTGTGTGGATCCTGACCTCGCTGACAGGCGAGTCCTGGACCCTGAGTCCCAGCACTGGGGCCCCACAGCCCTGTCCTGCACACACAGCTCCAACACCACCAGCGGTGAGGGGGGAGCCCCCCCTGGTGACAGGACAGGAAGCTCGCTCTGCACATTTTGATTTCCTACTTGTGTGTGTTCTGTTAATACCCGTCCAGAGGTATTACTTGCTTTGAGGTACTGTTTTCGGCATTGTCTGTGACACAATCTTCTCGTGCACAGCGAGTGCTCTATGACATCGCTGTGCACGCCCTCAAAACATGCACCTCTTTGGCCTCCTTCAAAAAGGCCCTAAAAATACACCTTTTAGGGGGACAGAAACGGAGATAGTCATCAGGACTCTCTCCGGATCAAGCCCCCCCTCCTTTTTTTTGTCCACCTACATTGCACGTATTAATTGCTTTAGTAATTTATTGTAATTTATGTAAGTTATTTATTGGCATTCATTGTCATTTTGCATCAGTGGTGTAATTTATTTTAGATTAATTGTTAGTTTGCACTGGCGGTGTAAAATCATTTTATTTTTGTTTTTCTAATGTTACGTTGCATCAATTGAGTAATTTAATATTAGTTTTATTTTTACTTGTATTGTTAAATTTGTATTGTTAATTGTGGATGATTTATGTACGAAGGACTTTCAACGGAAACAAGACCGCAAGAAATGCTCCTCTTAGACAGGATGTGTGACTGTACTTGTACTGTAGTACATGCTACTGTGTGACTGTACTTGTACTCTAACATTCTATCTAATAAATATATTCATCATCATCAGACAAACAAGCATTTATTCATTCATTCATCAGTATTTTTATTACCCTCGCCAAAGGGGAGGCGAGGGTATTGCAATTGGGTTTGTTTGTCTGTCTGTTTGTTTGTCTGTCTGTCTGTCCGTGCGCATAACTCAAAAACTAGGAACCCAATCGACTTGAAATGTTTACACAAGCAAGGTTCTGTCCGTGGCTCGGTCCTCCCCGAGAATGGCGTTGATCCAGATCTGGATCCAGATTCTAGAATTATTTTTACATCTGGAATTGTGCCTGTGCTGTAAACTGCCACTTTAAGAGGGAGGGACACGAATGGCATGATGGGAAAAAGAGTCCAGAAGGAGTCTTGTAGTACGTTCCGGAGCAGCAAGCTAGAGCAGGTTTGGCCCCTCTGATCCGGAAGCCCTGTTTACTGTCTCACAAGATCCAATAGTCTTTTGGAGGCGGGGTCTGCAGTCTCTGATTGTCTTTCTAGTTCCCATTTAAAAACCAGAGGAGGATGAGAGTATTTCTAATTCTAGATTTCCTACCTTCTTCCAGCTCTGCTCACGCTCTGCCTCCTTCTCCTCCTCAGCCTCTTTCAGCAGCAGCATCCTTTGAGCTTTCTTCTCCTCCTCCTCCTTGTTCACCTCCATGAACTCCACAATGTATCCTGTCACCTTTGACCCGCCATCAAGCAGGGGGGGTATCCATTCCAGCTCCACGGTCGACCTGGTCCAGTCCGTGACCTTTGGAGTGGGCGGGCCTGGAGGCTCTATCGGTCACACACATAAATATTGATGGATTTCTATCTCATAGCCATAATTGAGATATTTTTATGATAATCTCTTTCATGGAAAATGAAGCTTTATTCAAATTGTGCTCTTTCAGTCTTTGTCTTGTCTGTCTGGGCGGCTGATCCCTCATCTACCTTCCTCTTCATCAATGTTAACCAAACTGAGGTCCACAGGTTCAGTCCTCACCTGTCTGCATGCCAGTAGTTCTAAGGGTGGCACTACAGGAAGCCTACAAGTTCTAAAACTCTGACTTTCACACCTAAACGTAGCCCAAATGGAGCAGAAAGTTCTGTGTTCAGCCCGTTATAAAGCCATCGCTACCCACTACTATCAAGTCTGTTAATTATTAGATCTTATTGTTCCTCAAGAAGGGCTGACAAGAGCGCTTGTTTTCTGAGCAGGCTCTGATTGGCTGGTCTTGAGACTAACTTTTCTTTGTGAAGAGTCGTGTGTGGCTCTTACTGATGGGGTCTCTGCAGAGGACGGGGTCAGAGGGCACACTGGGCAGACCACAGCCAGCGGCGTTGGCAGCAATGACCCTGAACTGGTACATGGCGCCCTCCAGCAGGCCGGTGACGTCCCAGCTGTTGCCCAGTGGCAGTGCTCTGATGGCGTCGCGGTTGACGCGACTCCAGCGCTTGGAGGTGGTCTCCTTCTTCTCTATGAAGTAGCCGGTGATGGGAGAGCCACCGTCGTGCTTGGGCTCATCCCAGTTGACGGTCATCGACTCCAGACAGATTTCTGTGATGGTCGGCTTCTCGCATTGACTGGGGACGGCTGCAACAGCACAGCAATCAATAATCAATGTCAGCTGCAACAGCACAGCAATCAATAATCAATGTCAGCTGCAACATCGCAGTAATCAATAATCAATGTCAGCTGCAACAGCGCAGTAATCAATAATCAATGTCAGCTGCAACAGCGCAGTAATCAATAATCAATGTCAGCTGCAACAGCGCAGTAATCAATAATCAATGTCAGCTGCAACAGCGCACTAATCAATAATCAATGTCAGCTGCAACAGCGCAGTAATCAATAATCAATGTCAGCTGCAACAGCGCAGTAATCAATAATCAATGTCAGCTGCAACAGCGCAGTAATCAATAATCAATGTCAGCTGCAACAGCGCAGTAATCAATAATCAATGTCAGCTGCAACAGCGCAGTAATCAATAATCAATGTCAGCTGCAACAGCGCAGTAATCAATAATCAATGTCAGCTGCAACAGCGCAGTAATCAATAATCAATGTCAGCTGCAACAGCGCACTAATCAATAATCAATGTCAGCTGCAACAGCGCAGTAATCAATAATCAATGTCAGCTGCAACAGCGCAGTAATCAATAATCAATGTCAGCTGCAACAGCGCAGTAATCAATAATCAATGTCAGCTGCAACAGCGCAGTAATCAATAATCAATGTCAGCTGCAACAGCGCAGTAATCAATAATCAATGTCAGCTGCAACAGCGCAGTAATCAATAATCAATGTCAGCTGCAACAGCGCAGTAATCAATAATCAATGTCAGCTGCAACAGCGCAGTAATCAATAATCAATGTCAGCTGCAACTGCGCAGTAATCAATAATCAATGTCAGCTGCCGGCAGGCAGTCAAATGTGACTATTTACATCCTCCTAAAAAAGACATGGAGGAAGGGTAGCATCCATCATCCATCCATCCATCATCCATCCATCCATCCATCCATCCATCATCCATCCATCATCCATCCATCCATCATCCATCCATCCATCCATCCATCCATCATCCATCCATCATCCATCCATCCATCATCCATCCATCATCCATCCATCCATCATCCATCCATCATCCATCCATCCATCCATCCATCATCCTCCATCCATCCATCCTAGCTCCGCCCCTCTGAACTTACTAAACAGGTTCCTGGCCTTCATTGACTCGCTGACTAGAGGAGGTCCAACTCCGAACTTGTTCTGGGCCATGACCCTGAACTCGTACTCGTGGTTCTCAGTCAGCCGGGTCACCGCGTAAACACACTCCTTGGGGTCATTGGAGACGTGGACCCAGGACTTCCTGTTGTCCTCTCGCTTCTCCACCACGTAGTTGGTGATCTTGGAACCGCCGTCATCGGTGGGCGGGTTCCAGGTCAGGCCGATCCTCTCTGCAAACACCTCAGTGAAGTTGATGGGTCCGATGGGCGGGCCAGGAGGACCTGTACGGGTAGCATCAATACATCGCCAGTAAATCGTTACATATTATCAAAGCTGGAATCCACTCAGATCAGGATTAGTCAAGATCTAAACAAGAACTGTCTTAAAATAACTTATTTGTAAGAACAAAACCAAAGCAGCTCCTGATTTCTAGCTAACAAATAAAGCTAAGCTAGGATGTTCCCTGAACCAGCTAGAAAAGTCCGTCTGCTGCTAACATTTAAATGTTAAGGATCAGGACTTTGACTCAAGTCCTGACTCGAGGGGGATTTTGGTGAGCCCTAAATATTTCAGCCACTTATATCTACATAATTGAATATGGAATATTAAAGCCGAAGCCAGAAGATGACATTAAATACTGGCCGCTGCAGCTAAGCTGTTTTTGCTAACGTGACTCACCCAGCACAGATAGCTTGATGTCCTTGGTGACACTGCCCAGACTGTTGCTTGCCGTCAGGCTGTAGGGGGCGCTGTCATGCCTAGTGGCCTGCTGGATCAGCAGGGTGCACTTGTCCTGGGTTACCAGTTTGTTGATGTGCTGGTCATACTGGACAGCAGCCTTGGCTTCAGGCGTGGCCAGGCTCGCTTTCTGCCAGGTCAGCGTGGGGAATGGGCAGCCGCTAACCTTCGCCACTATGCTGACATCACAGCCCTCCTCCCCCTCCAGGGTCTCGCGCAGTTCAATGGTGGGAGCGCCTGCAGGAACAGAGGAAGCAGCATCGTCTGATATTCTGCACAAGGTGTTTGATTGGCTGACGTGCCCGTGACTCACATGTTTGATCCCTGATGAGCAGGGGTCCAGCGGTTGCCGAGGGGCGGCTGGGTCCAGCAGCATTCACGGCCTTGACTCTGAACTCATATTCTCCTCCCTGTAGATCAGCAGTGAGAACAAATGTGAAGGACTGTAGCAGTAAAAAGTGTCCACCAACAGTAATAACTACTTTTTGGGATTCTTCAGGGTTCACACTTGGGCCCTTCTAAATTTTAATTGATCACAATATATGAAAACAACGTTTCAAGTACTTCTTCTACAGTAATACAGAATGTCCTTCTTCATGTGCTCTAAGAGTAGCATCTTGGTTGTCCTGAACTCCCTTCCAGTTTTTCACTACAGACAGAAACGGGGAACTTTTACTTTCATGTACCGGGTACTTTTCAGAGCCTGTACTTTTACTCATGTGCAGAAGTTGAATCAATGCATCTGTTGATGCCAGTCTTCTTCTTCCTCTTTCGGCTAGTCCCGTCCGGGGTCGCCAACACATGTCCTTTGTGTCCTTGAGCCTAAAATATCAAAGTGCGGGTGGTGCGTTGGTTTAGTGGACGTAGTCTAACCTCCTTCAGGTCCTCCACCACAAAGGTCAGCTCCTCCACTTCTCTCTTGTTGCATTGCTTCCAGGTCTCCTTTTCCTTGCCGCTGGTGTCCCAGCTCAAACGCTCAATGATGTAATGCTTCACCGGAGAGCCACCATCATTTTTGGGCGGCTCCCAGTTCAAAGTAACAGTGTTCTTGGTCACCAGGTTAACCTTCACCTTGGTTGGGGGGTCAGGAGGATCTAAGGCAGAGGAAGAAGAAGATGAGCAAGCGAGGATTTTAGCAGTATGTACAGAGTAGGATGGGTTGTCCTCACAGATGGGGTCTCTGGCACGGGCGGGATCAGTGATCACGGTGAAGGGGCCAAATCCAAGTCTGTTTTCAGCTCGAACCCGGAACAGGTAGTCCTGGCCTTCAAGCAGGCCTGGCACCACGTAGGCCTGGCTGGCACACACTGGATTCACCTGATAACAAACCGAGCATCCATTGGTTAATCCTCCAGGCTTTGTTTGGAGACTCAGGTTAAAAAAGACGTGAAACGCTGAAATCATACATGTAGAAATAATACTGTTGAAGAATTGAACGTTCAAGTCGACAATCTGACGACGCAACCGCTTACTTTTGTCCAGGCGTTGTCGGTAACACATTTCTTCTCGATAAAATAGCTCTTGATGCGTTCTCCTCCATCGTTATCAGGGAGTTTCCAGATCAACCTCATTGTTGACCGAGTGATGTCAGTAACCCTCAGCTCCTTGGGAGGCCCAGGGACGTCTGTAACCAGAACACAACTACAGTCAGATATCCGAAACCACGAAACAAAAAGCAAAGGGGTGCTGAAGAAGTTTGATGTTTGTTTGCAGCGGTTGAGGTGGACGGTCCCACCGAGGACGTTGACTCTGACGTTGACACGTTTCTGTCCAGACTTGTTCTTTGCGGTGACGGTGTAGCGTCCAGAGTGCGTCCTCAGACTGACAGGAATGGACACAACAGATGTGCTGTCGGTGGACTCCACCTAAATCATGAGCACTGTTAGAGCAGATAGTGTGTTCACGCACACACACACACACACACACACACTGAAAGTTTTGGGTCTCACCTCAGAGTCCACAGGCAATGTGTGCAGCTTGTTTTTCTTGTGTGACTTGGCTTTGCCATCAAAGTCCCAGGTTACCTTGGGAACAGGGCGGCCATTGATGGTGGCAGGGATTTTGATTGGATCTCCAGCGCGGACGTATAGCAGGTCGTCCACCAACACATCGATGCTGATGGAAGGTCCAACTGTCAAATAAGAAGTATTGGTGGAAGCATGAGAGAGGCCGTACACAGAGACACAATGTTAATGCAGAGACTTGGACGTACGCTGAATGTCTTCGACAAGAACCTCGCCAGTGCGAGGGCTGGGGTCGGACTCGCCAATGTCATTGACGGCAATGATCCTGAAGTGGTGGCGCTTCAGCTCACGAAGACTGGGAACCGTGAACTCGGTGGTGGGGTGTGAGGTGCCTGGGTCGTTCACCCTCACCCACTCCGATTTGCCCTCGTCCAGGATCTGGATGATGTAGCCCTGAATGGGACGTCCTCCATCCCTCTCTGGTGGCTTCCAGGAGAGGGTGACGCTGTGGTTCGTCTTATCGGCCACCACCGGAGCAGCCGGCATGCTTGGAGGAGCTGGAGGAGACAACAGACGTTTGTCGAGACAATCCAAGGTGTATCATCAACTTCCAAAATAAGAGGAGCCTCTTGGAGAATACGCGAGGAAAAGAGCGCCTGCTGCCTTCGACTTACTGAGGGGCTCATCAGCGAAGGCGGAATTTGATGGTCCACTGAATGGTCCAGTACCTGCTGAATTACAGGCTGCAACCCTGAACTCATACTCTGTTCCTTCCATCAGACGAGTCACCTGGGAGACACAGAAGCGCTCTTATCAGATCTTCCTAAAAGTGCATTCGAGCTGAAGGTTTGTGCACGACCATCTAACAGATCTAGATTTAAAATCCAGTTCCAATGCTTTGAATAAATTTATTCTAACGCCACCTACTCACTTGGTACTCCCAACCTTTCATGCCACTCTTGGTTACTGGCATCTTGTTGACTCTGGCCCAGTAGTCAGTACCCCTTTCCCTCTTCTCTAGCCAGTAGCCAAGAATCCTTGAGCCGCCATTGTCACTGGGGGGTTCCCAGGTGAGGGTCATGGAGGCCTTGGAGTACTCTGTGATGGTTGGTTTTTCTGGTGGTCCAGGAAGACCAAATGGATCTGTTATATGGACTTCCTCCGTTGAACAGGGGTCAGATCTTCCATAGCGATTCTCAGCTCTGACCCGGAACAAGTAGGCTTTGTTGTTCTCAAGGTTCCACACCTGCAGGAAAGGGAGGCAAAGCCAGCATTCCAGTCAAGAAGGTATTTAAAGGCCTATCGTGAAGTCGCATATGCAGGAATTTCCCTTTGGGATTGATAAAGTATTCTGAATCTGAATCTGGTCTCTGAGCAGTGACAGTGTCCTGGATTGGCCTGAACCTTGGCTCCAGTGCAACAAAGACTCTCTTGATTGATGGAAATTATTGCTATTAGTCATCTAATTTTTTAATGCCTTTATGTGGTCGTTTGAGTTTTTAAATTTGAAATGGGGCGAGAGGAATCTTCTAGCTATGATAGCACGGTGCAGGGTAGAAGAACGACAACCTGGGGGTAGTTACTTCATCACATGGTGAGCAGCGTTCATGTCTCTCTGGGCTCATCATCAGTAGCCATGATGTCAGAACATACCCCATATTTCCTGTCAATGATGCAGTTGGTAACCTCCACCCACTGGGGCTCAGGCATTTCCTGCGCCTCCTCCAGCTCTGGCTCCTTTGTTTTTAGCTCCATCTTCTCCACAACGTAGTTTGTCAGCTCGCTACCGCCATTATCGAGCGGCGCATCCCAGTGGAGGTAGCAGGACTCTGCTCTGATGTTGGACACCGTCAGCTTCCTGGGCGGGAGTGGCCGGTCTGAGGGGGACAGTAAAACACACATAGTACCCTGGAGGGAGTCCTGATTCTGTGTTGGCGGCGCCTCGACTCACCCAGCACCATGACATGGATGGTGTGCTTTGCTGAGCCCATGTTGTTGGAGGCAGACACCGTGTAGCTACCACAGTCCCCCCTGCTGGCTGCTGGGATCCAGAGCTTGGTCCTGCAGTTCATCCTGCCCGTCACCTCCGTCTTCATGAGCAAAGTTTCAGTGGGCTTGCCAATCACCACATCATCTTTGGACCACTCAATCTTTGGGATAGGGAGACCAAGAACGTCGGCAGGAATCTCAACAGGCTCACCCTTCCTCACAGTGAGGGAGTCCCTCTTGAACTGGGTCAGCATGTGGACCTCAGGAGCCACTGAGGTGATAGGAACCAAAAAATACATCAGCACACACCCACAAACACCGATCCAAAAGCAATGGACATAATGGTTTCCCTCTCATGATATTTACGTCTCATTCTTTAACATGACTAGAAACGTAGTTTCAAGGATGCAGATGTGCACCTGCTACCGGAAATGTTCCATGTGTGCTGGTGTGGATGGCCCAAAGCTTCTGCCATTGCGAACGTGAGCTGGCATGACAAGCAGCAGAGTTCAAATGTGCCTAAATGCTACAAATGAGTAAACTGACGGAAGCAGATATGAGGTGCACACCTTCAGATTCAAGATTCAAGATTCAAGATACTTTATTATCATTATGCAAACATAATAAAATCGTGAGGGGCCCTATGATGTGCATGGGATAGACCTCATCGCAGAGGAATGGGTTCAATTTCCGATGTCCACTCCCGCAGGGGTATGAAACTGGGTTGTGTGTTTGCCAGACCATTTGAAGCACCCAGGCTTACCTTCATCATCCTGTATGACAACAGTGAGGGGGATGGATGGCTCGCTCTCTCCAATCAGGTTAGCACATTTGATCCTGAACTCATACATCCAGGCATCTTCCAGGCCCTCCACAGTCATGGTCAAGTTCGGACAGGGCTCTGTGTTGCAGGGCTCAAAGGCCTGCTGGTCCTGCCTCTTCTTCTCTACGAAATAGCCAATGACAGGACTACCGCCATCATTGCGTGGGGGCTTCCAGGTCAGTGTGAGGGAGTCTTTGGTGCGCTCAGTGTAACGGAACTTCTCTGGGTACGATGGTGGGCCTGCAGGATCACAAAGAATCGAGCCAGATCATTTCTCCTGCCACGACTCTTCCAAGTCTTTGTCTGTTCCTTCCACAGCCGAGGAATGCTTTTTAGGACTCACCCTGTGGGTCCACAGCCTTGAGGGGGCCCAGCTCGACCGGTGGGCCAATGCCATACTTGTTCTTTGCCATGACCCGGAACATGTATTCCTGTCCCTCCACGATGCCCACGCATTCGCACTTGGATGAGATCGTTTCAACGGGCTGCCTCCAGGTGTGCCTCTTGAGATCTCTTCGCTCCACGAGGAATCCGGTCAGGTCGCTGCCTCCGTCGTCCACAGGATTGTCCCAGTTTAGGAAAATCATCTTGCGAGTGACAACAACGGGTTTCAAGTCGGTGACGAGGCCAGGGACATCTGAAGATAAAAGAGCAGTGTTAAATTGTGACATTGAACTCATGCAGCATCACATTCCACCATGACTCACCCATGACCTCCACTCTGGCCGAAGCGCCTTTGATCCCACTGGGGTTGCAAGCAGAGATGTGGTATTTACCACAGTCCTTCCTTTGAGCGTTCGTGACAACAGCAACGCTGTCATCGCCCTCAGTGAGGATCTCCACACGCTCCTTATCGGGTTTAGCATCATCTTTAGTCCAGGTGATGGTCGGGTACGGTTTACCTGTGACTGTGGCAGGTACACGGAGCGTCTCTCCAGCTCTGATAACTACGCCACTCTTTATGGACAGATCCATTTCAATGACTGGCTTCTCTGTTGATGATGTCAACGACAGCAAAAAGGTATCAGATGTCTATCGACAACACCTGATATCGGTGACTTTTAGTCCCAAATCTTTGTTTCATCGCTGACCTGCAGGATTCCTGACAATCACAGAATCTGTGAATCCCGGTGTTCCCTCTCCGGCTGCGTTGCAGGCGCTGACTCTGACCTGGTACTTGGCGCCTTCACGTACTCCAAAGACAGTGAAGGCACGGTTCTTCCAAGGACGTTCCGTAGACCTGGACCAGTCTTTAGTACCAGCCATGGCCTGAGGAGCACCACGGAACAAAATTGTAATCAAGACCGTGGAAGACCTTCACAAAGACAGGGGAAAGTCTTTTTTTCAGACCACATGACCGTCCAACTGAAATGTCTGACCTTGTCCACATGGTATCCCAGAATGTCTCCTCCACCATTGTCAGCTGGTGGGTCCCACTCAACATCGATGGAGTAGTCGCTTGTCTCCGCCACTCGGACAACTGGAGGTCCAGGAGGTACTGAAGAGTCACAAAGAAAACCCCAATGGAGACGGCCAACCACAACAAATATTTTCCTCCATGTTGTCATTATGTAAATATGAATGACGATCAAAGCAGACTCAGCGCTTAGAACCGTTTCATACAGATCTGGGCCCGAGCCGTCTTTGGGTCAGATGGGATGCTGAACTTTCCGGGGCCGGCCTGGTTCTCAGCTGCCACCCTGAAGATGTATGTGAGTCCCTCCAGCAGACCTTCAACGTTCAGCTTGGTGTCTGGGACGATGTTCCTGAAGACCAGGACAGGGCATTCATGAAACCATCAAAACTGGTTTCAATGGCGACCTTTACGAGTCGTGCAGAAGAACGCGCCGTAGTTTCTTACCTGTTGACACGTGCCCAGTGCGAACTATTAACCTCACGACGCTCCACCCAGTATCCTAAGATAGGGCTGCCATTGTTGTTGGGCTCTTTCCAGGTGACCAGCATGCTATTAGCTGCAATATCTTCAATCTCCGGCTTGTCGGGGGCCTCGGGGGGTTCTGAAAGGCAAAACCTTTTTGTTTTTGCTAAGCTAGGCTAATGATCAATTTAATTCAATATATGTTAACAAGCATGTTGAGCTAAAATGAATTCGATTAAACCAATACATAATTATGAATTCTTTCCTCCTCCATCACACCTGCAGTCATGCTAATTTGCATACATATACAGGTGTGGCAAACAGGAAGTGAGTAATTTCTGCCAGTGATGACAGCCAGATTGGGTCTCCACATGGGGGGAAAGATGCATCAGGTCAGATCAGAATACTTTATTGATCCCAGAGGGATAAATGTTATAGGGAAGCAGTTCAACATGGCTGCCAGGGAGGAAAGAATGGAAGTCATGTCTTTAAGCAAAGCTCACGGACACGAAGCGTAAAAATCATACCAAAAGGATTCTTGGCCATCAATTGTTTGGAGACGCAATGTGGACCAGCACCATACTTGTTCTCCGCCATGACTCTGAAGATGTACTCCTTCTTCTCGATGAGTTTGGTCACCAGGTAGCGACACCCTCTTAGTGTCGAGGTGACACAACTCCAGCCAATCTCCAGTTTGGAGTTGTCCTTCTTTTCCAAAATGTAGTTGAGAATCTCGCTGCCACCATCATCCAGAGGAGGGTCCCACTTACAAACCACAGAGTTGTTCCTCACCTCCTCGAACCGGAAGTTCACCGGAGGTCCAGGAGTGTCTGCAGATAGATAGATAGATGATTGATAGATGGATGATAGATAGAGGATGGATAGATGGATGATAGATCCACTTGAAGTCTTTTATTGATGTGCTGGTTGGACTGTTTAGATTCCATCATATCATTCATGCTTTACGTCAGTAAAATTTTAATAAGATGATTTAATGTTATTTGGAATTTTTCAGATGTATTTCCAAAACCTTTAGAGAACACTGACATAATAAAATGTGAATAATATATTTTTATAAAAACCTTTTTTAAAGTCAAATCTCTTTTTTAACCGTTTCTGTATAGATCTGAATAATCAATGGTCTTCTCACCGAGCACGTTGACCTCACAGGTTGCTGACGCGGTGCCGTGGTCGTTCTCCACCTTTACCGTGTAGACGCCATGGTCGGCGCGCTGCGAGCCTCTGATCACAGCGGAGGACACGCCCCTGGAATGGTTGTCAATGGACAGACGCTCATTTATTGTCGGGTAGTCGGTGTCTTCCTCCTCCGGCTCTGCTGTCTCCTCTTCCTTCTTCTCCTCCTTCTCTTCTTTCTTTTTGTCCTCTCCTTCCATCTTCTCTGCCTCCTTCTTTTCCACTTTCTTCTTCAGGGGTTTCTCGGGCCTCTTCCGGAGCGGCTCAGGACGGATCACCTGCTTGTTCCAGTACCAGGTGATCTCCGGATACGGTGAGCCGGAGACGTTGGCATCGAGGCAGATCTCGCAGCCTCGCTTTACACTGAGACCCGACTGCAAGCTGCCACTCAGGAAAACCTTTGGATGATCTGAAATGGAAGGAACATGAACAGGAACTCCACAGTAATTACTTTGTTCTGCTGTTTTTGAAGTTAATTTAGCTCCTTAAATAGTAAAACTGTACTTTCAGGAAGTGGACCTCACCAGTGGCTTCCGAGACCTTGACCAACGGCGTACTGCGTGATGGCTCGCTAACCCCAGCAGCGTTTTCTGCTTTGACTCTGAAGGTGTAGTGCTTGCCCTCCGTCAGTCCTCGGACAGTATAGGACAAGACGGGAACCAGGAAGTCATTGCATCGCCCCCACTTCTCTGTGCCCTTCTGCTGCTTCTCTAGGATGTAGCCCATGATCTTGCAGCCGCCATCATACATAGGAGGCTTCCAGGTCAGGGTGATGGTGCTCGATGTTGGGTTATGAGTCTCCACATCTACTGGTGGGTCGGGAGCATCTGGGACAAGCGACAGATTTCAGATGGACACACACCAAACACGTCTTTATTATTTATAGCAGGGTGCCTACAGCTGATCTGGTATGATACCTGGAATTCAGTACAGGCACCCAACAGGAGATGACAAGAAGCTTATCTCCAACAATAACTTGTCCAGCGAGCAGTAATTTCATGATGATATCCTTGAACCTTTTATTTGTTCTTGTTTGTTTAATTTTTCCTTACGTTTCTGGTCCTCAGCAATAACCGGATTTCGAAGTTCAATGAACTCTCCTCCTCCAATTTTGTTGACAGGCTGGACTCTGAAGTAGTACTCTCCATTTGGGATGAGGTCTTTCACGGTCCAGCTCACTTTCTTCTCGCCAGACATCATGTTGACATAAGTTCTCCTGCCAGCCTCACGCCGCTACGCAAGTCATAAACCTTTTAGTATTTGCATATTCAACGCTCAAAAGTGCAGCCGTTCAAGCTTGATGAGAAGAGTCTAAGGCACAGAGCTCAGGAATCAAATGGCGTTGCCGTCACTTACCTGAAGGACATAGTGGATGATCGGGCTGCCACCATCATAGTCTGGAGGATCCCAAGACACTTTACAGGAGCTCTTTGTGATCTCAGATGCCAGGATGTCCTTACATGGGCCAGGAAGCCCTAAAACGAAGGAGACAAGTTAAATCATGGCTCATGGCTCGGAGGTCAGGGAATCGTTGTCAATGTGAAAACGTGAAAATATTACCGATAACTTTGACGTTGATGGTGGCGCTGGCAGCTCCAAGTTTGTTCTCCAGAGTCACCTTGTATTGTCCAGCATCTGTGTGAAGGCTGCTGTCAATCTCAAGGTGACAGGAAGTATAGTCCTTCCTATTGAACAAAAACCCATCAGCACCATACATTCAACCGCTTCAAAGAGCATGAAGAGGACTTTAATCCTGATGCTTCAATCAGCACTCATCTTCTCATGACTGTATCCATGACAACGGCTCTTACGGCTAGCCAAGTAGCCGGAGTTAGCAGTAGTTTGAGTTTTGAAAAGTTGGAGAAAGTGAATTGCATCGTGGTGACGATGACAAATGTTTTAGACTAGAGGATCAGGGTACGAGTATGGCACGGTGGGACCCACGCAGGTTCATCCGTGCCGAACCACAGTGTGTGCAACGCTCTGCCTGTCCAGTAGGACGAATCATATTACTCGGCCCAACAAACTGATGGCGTCTTGTAAGCAATGAATACTGACTAATATCTTCTGTATTAGGTCTGTAGTTTCTGAATTAATATTTTGACGCTTAATTGTGAACTTTACTGACCTGAAGCTGAGGCGTTCTTCAGCCTTCAGTTCCTTGCCATCTTTGTGCCAGGTAATTCTGGGTGAAGGGACTGCTCTGAAGGGAACTGGGATGTGCAGTTTCTCTGTTTCTACAACAACCAGATCCAGAGTCTGGAAGTCCAGTGTCGGGTTACCTGAAAACACAGCAAAACACAAACTCACTCACTCGTTTGTTCAGGAAACCGGTCAAGATCAAGCCGAGGAGACATTCTCACAGTCGGACTCATTGGCGAAGACGTTCTCAGAGATATCAGAGGGCTCGCTGACTCCAACGGCGTTGATGGCCCTGACTCTCAGGATGTACTCCTTCTCAGGGACCACGCCCTCTTCCACACTGTACTTCAGCTCCTTCACTGGGCGAGAGTTGACCCTCATCCATTTTTCTGTCCCTGCTTCACACATCTCGATGTGGTAGCCAGAAATGGGGCAGCCGCCATCTCTTTGTGGAGGTTTCCAGGCAATGGAAAGGAAGTCCCGGCCGGCTCCAGTAACATGCAGCTCAACGGGCGGCGATGGGACGGCTGAACGGGACAGGATGCAAGAAGTTACAAACGCCTTCCGCTTGTTTTATGACTTACTTGTTACCACACAAACCTGTCGGGTCTTCGATGGTAAAGAGCTCTGTGGGTTCGCTGGGGTGACCAATGCCGGCCTCATTCTCAGCACACACCTGGAACTGAACATCTGTTCCCTCGATGACATCAGTCACTCTGTACTTACAGTCTGGGCCTGAAGTCTTACCACATTTCACCCAGCGGGTTCCGAGTTTCTCCTTCTTCTCAATGGAGTACCTTAAGGACAGAAAAGTGAATGGTCTTCAGGCCAAGAAGTTTACCAAAGGGCTACCAGTAGTACGAGGACATGTTCACAGGAGGCGATTTATTTTACTTCTTAACAAGAGCTCCGAGCTCTCCGAGGTTAATGACTGAGACAAAGACTTCTTGGGCCTGTATGATCCATAAAGACTTATTGGGCCTGTATGATCCACAAAGACTTCATGGGCCAGTCTGATCCATAAAGACTTCATGGGCCTGTATGATCCATAAAGACTTCATGGGCCTGTCTGATCCACAAAGACTTCATGGGCCAGTCTGATCCATAAAGACTTCATGGGCCTGTATGATCCACAAAGACTTATTGGGCCTGTCTGATCCATACAGACTTTGTGGGCCTGTATGATCCATAAAGACTTATTGGGCCTGTATGATCCATAAAGACTTATTGGGCCTGTATTATCCATAAAGACTTATTGGGCCTGTATGATCCACAAAGACTTCATGGGCCAGTCTGATCCATAAAGACTTCATGGGCCTGTATGATCCACAAAGACTTCATGGGCCAGTCTGATCCATAAAGACTTCATGGGCCTGTATGATCCACAAAGACTTATGGGCCTGTATGATCCACAAAGACTTCATGGGCCAGTCTGATCCACAAAGACTTCATGGGCCTGTATGATCCACAAAGACTTCATGGGCCAGTCTGATCCATAAAGACTTTGTGGGCCTGTATGATCCATAAAGACTTCATGGGCCTGTATGATCCATAAAGACTTCATGGGCCTGTATGATCCATAAAGACTTTGTGGGCCTGTATGATCCATAAAGACTTCATGGGCCTGTATGATCCATAAAGACTTCATGGGCCTGTATGATCCATAAAGACTTTGTGGGCCTGTATGATCCATAAAGACTTCATGGGCCTGTATGATCCATAAAGACTTCATGGGCCTGTATGATCCATAAAGACTTTGTGGGCCTGTATGATCCATAAAGACTTCATGGGCCTGTATGATCCATAAAGACTTATTGGGCCTGTCTGATCCACAAAGACTTCATGGGCCTGTCTGATCCATACAAGCTCGTTTGCAGTGTCTAAAACGCGTTTCAAGAAGTCCCCTCACTCTTGTTCAGAATAGAAAGATGATGTCACAATGGAAAGCCAAAAGGATTACGCATCGTGACAGCTCACATAAAACGCTTTACAGTCTTGCTCTAGAAAAAGCATGCAACAGTGAAAACCTACTTGAGGATGGGTCTTCCTCCATCATTCTTCGGTGCCTCCCACTGCAGATCCACATATCTATTTGTTACAGCCTTCACAGCAAGGGCGTACGGAGGACCGGGAGTAGCTGCAACACACGATGCCCTAATTACCCCAAAGCAGCGTTTCTCTCACGTTACAGCTGATTATGTCTGAAACCTACTGAACGTGTCTTTTGCCAGCACAGAGTCAGGCAGCTCACAGAACAGCCCGATGCCCGCGGCGTTCTCTGCGGCGACACGGAACACGTAGAGCGAGCCTTCATTGAGCGGTGTCACGGTGTACTTCAGTTCTTTAACCGTGGTGTCCACCGCCTGCCAGCCTTTTCGTCTGGCATCACGCTTCTCCACCACGTAATTAGTAATCGGTGAGCCGCCGTCACGCTCGGGAGCGGTCCACTTCAGGTCAGCGCTGTTTCTGCTGATGTTGACGACGTCCAGCCAGCGAGGAGCTGAAGGGGGGTCTGAGGAGATCAAGCCACAGGTTGTGCTAGTGAAACGCTACGGTCAGAACCAGCATATTCATCATGCGTTTGATCAAACTGGAAGAGCGATGGGGAAACGTGGCTGATGTTACTGACTCGTCGAGACAGTCAGACTGACAGAAGCAGTATTCATTTACTCATTAATGAACTCTTTTGTAGTACAAGTACACCATCTGTATCCTGTGACATGAACACTACAGCGAGACAGATAACTGCTGTCTGCATTTCTCATCAGCTCCAGGTTAAAATGGGAGCTGATGAGACCGTTGGTTGGAGGTTCTGGTGCTCCTCCCTGAGCAGGAAGTGTATGTCTGTTAGCTCCTGATGCTGCTGTTTTGTGACGTGTCTGTACTCGTATGTTTTTTGTATCTGAGTCATTACTGTTACATGTGGCACGACTTCACCGAGAAACATTCCTAGTCTGTGAACCCTCAGTGACAATAAACACCTTCTGGTTCTGATTCCAGATTAGCATCGCTAGCAGCAGCTGAGCAGCTTTGACTGCGTGTTCATGTCAACATGATAAATGTGGATGATGATGAGTCAGAAGTGTACATCTATGATTCCTCAGAACTGTGTTTCTTCCTGACCCATCACAGCAGCTCCACTCACTGAGTCTCTGTTTGCAGAGCACTGGCTCGCTGGGTTCACTGGGCTCGCTCTCGCCGGCCATGTTAACAGCTCGCACCCTGAACGAGTACTCCTGCTTCTCCATCAGGCCCTTGAGGAAGTGCTCCAGGATATTAATGTTCTCTGCCACGCGGATCCAGTCCGTGGTACCGCTCTTCAGCATCTCAATGACATAGCCATCGATCTTCGCTCCACCGTCATGCTCCGGTTTGGTCCACATCAGGAAGCAGGAAGTCTTAGCCACATCCTTCACCGTGGGCTTACCAGGAGGCCATGGCGGATCTGGAAGAGGTAGGTCACAGTTTTTATAAATGGAAAGACTTCTGACTGTAATATTCAGCGAAGCAAAGGGTTAGAAGGAAATAATAGCTTTTGTACCAATCGGATCTTTGATTAGAATTGGTTCTGTCTCCTTGCTGGGTTTTCCAGTTCCAGCAAGATTTTCAGCCAGGACCCTGAACTTGTATTTCTTCCTGGTAGGAAGACCTTTGACTCTGCACAGGGAAACACGTCAGCACATTTAGAACCAGCAGACAAACACAACGCTGATTCCAACCTCCCGCTGTGGAAATCACCTGTAGTTGGTGTCTTTAATGGGCTGCTTGTTGCATCTGATCCACTTGTCGTGATCCGGCTCATATCTCTCAACCCAGTATCCAGTGATGGGACTTCCTCCATCCTCATCAGGCTCATACCAGGACAAAGTCGCCGAGTCCTTGGCGATATCTGAAGCCTCCAGCTTGTAGGGAGCTCCAGGAGTGTCTGAGGACAAGAATCACCAGGTTATAAAATGGATTTTGCATTAATCTTCTGGAAAACGATTTTATTTGCCAAACACTAAGGAAATGACATTTCATCCAAAGACTAACCAAAGGGGTATCTGGCAATGATGGATAGGTGATCAGCTCCTGGGCCAATGCCAAACTGGTTTTCAGCAAACACTCGGAAGATGTACTCCTTGAATCTGACCAAGCCTACAGCTTTGTAAGTGGTCTGCTTGATGGTGGAGGACAAGCGGTGCCAGATCCCACTGTCAGCAGCTCGGCGCTCTACAATATAGTTGGTAACTCTGGAGCCGCCATCATCACGTGGAGGGTTCCAGGCCAGGAAGCATGACTCGTTGGTAATCTCAGAGATGTCAAAGGCAGCCGGGGGACCGGGTATATCTGTGTCGGAGAACAATTCAAACTCAAATTTGTCAGAAACCAAGACGTACAGATTTGTAATTCTTTCTGTCCAGGTCTTACCAAGGATGTTGACGTCAACGGTTGCTGTTGCACGGCCACTGCTGTTGGTGGCTTCTATGATATAGGTGGAGCTGTCACTTCTCTTGGTCTTGGTGATGGTGATGGTGGAGTGTCCTGGCTTTGTGTCGATGGACACTCTGTCATCAGGTTTGAGGACCAGGTCAGCTTTGGTCCATTTCACCTGGGGTTCAGGCTTACCCATCACCTCAGCCGGGAGTTCAATCTTGCTGCCAGCTTTGGCCGTCAGACCGGCCAGTAGCTTGACATCCAGCTGTATCATTGGAGGTTCTGCATCGCCAGAAGAAACCAGAAAAGTTCAAAAACATGTACTTTCAGACCAGTTGAACCTTAAAATGTGACCTTTATTTAACCAAGAAGTGTAGCATGAAAAACAATACAAGAGCGACCTGGCCATCAGCCAATCATCTGAGGCGACCGGAAGGCTTGAAGCAGGATGTTATTTCTGCTGTTAGAAGTCATCTTAGAGCAGGGGTCGACATACCGGGCCCACGAGGTGATTCAGGATGACCCGCGGATAGGCAAAACATTTATTTATTTATTTGTACCTGATCGTGACCGGCACTTGCGCTCTTGGCAGACTAGCCTATCATGTTTTATTAAGTTCTATTAAGAATACTTAAAGGAGGCGTTCCTATCGACTCCCGTAACTTATATGTCTTATGTCTTTTGTCTTTTTTTCCAGGGTTCTTGTATTTTATTCCAGGGTTCTCGGTCTCTGTGTTCAAGCAGTTTTGAAGGCTTCATTACCTCTTTAAGGCAGAGCGGACTTGGTGCCGAGTCACCTGTAGATAAACCCGTGTTTTAAGTCTGACTCCTGGTTTTGTCTTTCTTTTTCTTGGAGGTTGTCAGCTCCTCTTCTTCCTCCTAAGTTGGCATTTCCCCTTTGAAGCTCTAAAAGACGCTTGTTCTGTACTCATTTTCTCGAGTTTACGGCTGCTACAATGGCAAACGTTACATTGGAGAAAACCCGTTAGTTTTTCAAAATAAAACTTTTAGACTCTAATAATCGATACAACATAAATTATATAAATGAGTTCTTATTCTGTGTGGGAATGCCTTGCGGACCGGTACCGTTTTATTAATTATTGAGAAAGGTTGGCGAGCCTTTCTGACCAGTTCGGGTTAAATAAATAGAAACTTATGAACAAATGTCACCCTTTTGTAGTAAACATTGTACAGAACTGATGTTACTATAGCAACATATAGCGCTTCTGTTGGTGTTGAGAATGCAATTAAACAATGAACCATTTAAAAGGAGTTTCGTCAGTCTCGTGAACCAAATCTCGTCAAAAAGGAGTTTCTGGTTTATTTGTTCTGATTTAGGAGTTAGATTAAAATGTTGGTGAATTGTGGTCTATGTAGTACCTCCTCCACGTAAGAGAATTCACACAATTAAATCATTTTTGGCTACCTTTGGGATCAACGGCCTGGATCTCGTCGGTGGCCTTACAGGACAGGCTGGCGCCGAGTCGGTTCAGGGCTCGGACTCTGTAGGAATACCACTGGCCCTCGATAAGACCAGTCACCTGAAACTTTAGCTCAGGCACGAGGTCCCCACAAGGCTCCCATTTATCAGCTCCTCTCTGGCAGCGGTCTATATTGTAACCACGGATACCAGAACCACCGTCGTACTTCGGGGGCTCCCAAGTCAGGAAGATACCGCTAGCTGACTTGTCTCTCCATCTCAGGTTTTCTGGAGGGTCGGGGATTGCTGGAGGGAGACAAAAGTACAGAGGTCAAAACGTTCACAAGAAGTGTTCAGAAAAATACCTCACTCTTTTCCAATTAATAGATACAAGTTTTAGCCCTGAAAGTGCAAAAATAAAAACATATATATGTATGTCTATGTAGCAAAGGGTTGATGATGAAGAATATATTTATGAGATAGAATGTTAGAGTACAAGTACAGTCACACAGTAGCATGTATTACAGTACAAGTACAGTCACACATCCTGTCTAAGAGGAGCATTTCTTGCGGTCTTGTTTCCGTTGAAAGTCCTTCGTACATAAATCATCCACAATTAACAATACAAATAAAAATAAAACTAATATTAAATTACTCAATTGATGCAACGTAACATTAGAAAAATAAAAATAAAATAAATTACACCACTGATGCAAAATGACAACGAATGGCAATAGATTACATAAATTACAATAAATTACAATAAATTACAAAGACACTTAATATGTGCAACGTTGGTGGACAAGAGGGGGTGGGGGGGGGGGTTTGATCCGGAGAGAGTCGTGATGACTATCTCCGTTTCTGTCCCCCTGGTTAGGGTTAGGGTGTGTGCAGCGTTTCTTCAGGTGAGCGTTAGGATTAGGGTGTGTGCAGCGTTTCTTCAGGTGAGCGTTAGGGTGTGTGCAGCGTTTCTTCAGGTGAGCGTTAGGGTTAGGGTGTGTGCAGCGTTTCTTCAGGTGAGCGTTAGGGTTAGGGTGTGTGCAGCGTTTCTTCAGGTGAGCGTTAGGGTTAGGGTGTGTGCAGCATTTCTTCAGGTGAGCGTTAGGGTGTGTGCAGCGTTTCTTCAGGTGAGGGTTAGGATTAGGGTGTGTGCAGCGTTTCTTCAGGTGAGGGTTAGGATTAGGGTGTGTGCAGCGTTTCTTCAGGTGAGCGTTAGGGTTAGGGTGTGTGCAGCGTTTCTTCAGGTGAGCGTTAGGGTTAGGGTGTGTGCAGCGTTTCTTCAGGTGAGCGTTAGGGTGTGTGCAGCGTTTCTTCAGGTGAGGGTTAGGATTAGGGTGTGTGCAGCGTTTCTTCAGGTGAGCGTTAGGATTAGGGTGTGTGCAGCGTTTCTTCAGGTGAGCGTTAGGGTTAGGGTGTGTGCAGCGTTTCTTCAGGTGAGCGTTAGGGTTAGGGTGTGTGCAGCGTTTCTTCAGGTGAGCGTTAGGGTGTGTGCAGCATTTCTTCAGGTGAGCGTTAGGGTTAGGGTGTGTGCAGCGTTTCTTCAGGTGAGCGTTAGGGTTAGGGTGTGTGCAGCGTTTCTTCAGGTGAGCGTTAGGATTAGGGTGTGTGCAGCGTTTCTTCAGGTGAGGGTTAGGGTGTGTGCAGCGTTTCTTCAGGTGAGGGTTAGGATTAGGGTGTGTGCAGCATTTCTTCAGGTGAGCGTTAGGGTGTGTGCAGCGTTTCTTCAGGTGAGGGTTAGGATTAGGGTGTGTGCAGCATTTCTTCAGGTGAGGGTTAGGATTAGGGTGTGTGCAGCGTTTCTTCAGGTGAGGGTTAGGATTAGGGTGTGTGCAGCGTTTCTTCAGGTGAGCGTTAGGATTAGGGTGTGTGCAGCGTTTCTTCAGGTGAGGGTTAGGATTAGGGTGTGTGCAGCGTTTCTTCAGGTGAGCGTTAGGGTTAGGGTGTGTGCAGCGTTTCTTCAGGTGAGCGTTAGGATTAGGGTGTGTGCAGCATTTCTTCAGGTGAGCGTTAGGGTGTGTGCAGCGTTTCTTCAGGTGAGGGTTAGGATTAGGGTGTGTGCAGCATTTCTTCAGGTGAGGGTTAGGATTAGGGTGTGTGCAGCGTTTCTTCAGGTGAGGGTTAGGATTAGGGTGTGTGCAGCGTTTCTTCAGGTGAGCGTTAGGATTAGGGTGTGTGCAGCGTTTCTTCAGGTG
Source organism: Brachionichthys hirsutus (assembly GCF_040956055.1). Taxonomy (NCBI): domain Eukaryota; kingdom Metazoa; phylum Chordata; class Actinopteri; order Lophiiformes; family Brachionichthyidae; genus Brachionichthys; species Brachionichthys hirsutus. The sequence continues at coordinate 13,862,644 of NC_090908.1, read as the reverse complement.
AGGGTTAGGATTAGGGTGTGTGCAGCGTTTCTTCAGGTGAGCGTTAGGATTAGGGTGTGTGCAGCGTTTCTTCAGGTGAGCGTTAGGGTTAGGGTGTGTGCAGCGTTTCTTCAGGTGAGGGTTAGGATTAGGGTGTGTGCAGCGTTTCTTCAGGTGAGCGGTAGGATTAGGGTGTGTGCAGCGTTTCTTCAGGTGAGCGTTAGGGTGTGTGCAGCGTTTCTTCAGGTGAGCGTTAGGATTAGGGTGTGTGCAGCGTTTCTTCAGGTGAGGGTTAGGATTAGGGTGTGTGCAGCGTTTCTTCAGGTGAGGGTTAGGATTAGGGTGTGTGCAGCGTTTCTTCAGGTGAGGGTTAGGGTGTGTGCAGCGTTTCTTCAGGTGAGGGTTAGGGTGTGTGCAGCGTTTCTTCAGTTGATGGCAAAAAAACTGTCCTTATAAAAATGACTCTGTCCTGATAAAAGGTGAACCACGAGTATCACCTGAAGACCTTTTTTATTCATCTGACTCACTTGCAGGAGACGAGACGTTGACGGGCTCGTCAATGTAGGCCGGCTCTCCTGGGCCACACTTGTTGCAGGCAGTGACTCGGAAGAGATATTCCTTCCCCTCGACTACGTCGGTGACGGTGAACTCCTGATCCTGGATACCTGTGACCACCTGGTGGACAAGGCAGGTAGGCACAGAGGTTAAATGTTTTAATTGGACTTGAGGGAAGATCTAGATACACCCAGTCACATCTGTTGGGACATTTCCAAACCTGATTGACAATGTGAAAAGAAAAGCGTGAGAGGAGCAACTGATTATGTACCTTTATCCAGGTCTTACGGGTCACATCCCGTTTCTCCACCTGATAGCCAGTCAGAGGACTTCCTCCGTCATGCTCCGGAGCATCCCAGCTCAAGTGGACATGTCTCCTCGTCACCTCCATAACCTTGAAGTCCTTTGGAGCGCTGGGGGCCGCTGGAAGAAACAGAAGTATTTTAACAAGCCAGAACAGGTTCTCTAAACTGTTTCTGAGGAGAGCTCGGTTGTGTTCTGGATCAGAAGCAGTGCTTCCTGTCACACCTATGACATTGACTTTGATCTCTCCTGAGACAGATGTGACATCGTTCTCCAACTGCAGGGTGTATGTGCCTTTGTCTGGTCGGACACTTGGTGTGACAGTTAGTTCTGTGAATGTGGACTTGGTCACCAGGGTGACCCGTTCATCGCCGGTGGGCAGCTCCTTCTCTCCAAAGGTCCACTTGGCAACAGGGGTTGGGTAACCTGTGATAGGGACTCTGATGGTGAGAGGCTGAGGGACAATCACTTCCAAGCCGTCTTTGAAAGCACTGAGGTCCATTGTTGGTGCAACTGGGTATGAGAGAAAGATGCAGGGGCAACCATGTTAGTGCCATTTCCTCTCTATCGAACCAGCAAACATATTAAACACGCTAAAGAGATCTCACCGTGAGGGTCATCAGCCAGAAGCGGTCCAACGACGCTCGATGGCTCAGAGACTCCAGCAGCATTCTCAGCCAGCACTCTGTAATTGTACTTGGTTCCGAATTTCAAACTAGATACCTGAAGTTAAAGTCAAAATAAATAGAATTTTAACAGAAATCCATTTCGTATGATGACAAAATATGAAGTTTGTCTCTATTGGTTCCTGTCAATCACACGCTTATTAACCATTACAATAATCGTAATTCTTTTTTCGTTTTTACTTTGAGAGTTATTACTGGAGGCAGCAGAGAAACGACTTGAAGCCAACAACTGATAATGAATTGCAAACTGGAGCATGCACCATCAAATCCACTGTGACCATTAGGAAGTTGAAGGATCTGCTGACCTTAAAGCATCTAAAGGCTTCTCTCCAGTGCAGGACAGAAGAAATATATGTAACATTTCTAAAGCGTTAACCAATAGACTCACAAGATGTAGCCTCACTAATGACTTGAAGGCTTTCAGCCTCATGTTGTATCATATTAGCCTGTTGCGCTAACAAGTTCAGAGGTGTAGCCTGATGTGCTAATTACGGTCCACAGCCAGAGCACACCCCGCTGAGATGGGAAGGTGTCCCAGCAGTACCTTATAGGACAGGTCAGGGCAGAGGCGGGCATTGCAGCGGAGCCACTTGTCGGCGCCGTCCTCACACCGTTCAATGATGTAACCGGTTATCACACTGCCTCCATTGCTCAAGGGAGTCTCCCAAGTGAGCTGTACAGAACTCTTGTCCTGCCCACTCCAGACCAGATTCAGAGGGGGACTTGGGGGTTCTACAGGAGACAGAAACACAACTTATCGATGGAGGACATGATGGGGTTTAGCCTTGATGCTGGTGCCTCCAGGTTTGTCTTCTGGTATCGGGTGTACGGCCGCCTGCCTGTCTGCTATTGCTTCGTCTTTGTTTGTTCACTGTCACACGTTGTCATGTTTGTTTGTCTGTGATGGTGTCTTGATCTAATATTCCCCCTACGGGGACCCTAATCTACTCTAATCTAATCTATGGGTATTTACAGATTTTACTTTTTGTACACTACCATTCAAAAATTTGGGGTCACTTAGAAATTCCCTTATTTTTGAAAGAAAAGCACTGTTTTTCAATGAAGATAACTTTAAACTACTCAGAAATACCATCTCGACATTGCGAATGTGGTACACGACTGCTCCAGTGCAGATATGTGGTTCTTGGTGCAACATCTGCATCAGTGTCTAGCGGTCACTCCAGGGTTCTAACAGATCATGTTAGCACCGCTGAACACGGTTAGCGGCTTAGAGAAGCAATGGACCTGACCTGGGTGACCCCAGACCTTTGAATGCTAGTGCATGTCAACGTTTCCCTTCTTGGAAGTGAGACTGCTGAAGTTGTCTCTCTCCGGGCTGGACTCACCGATTGGGTCCATGATCTTGATTGACTGCGAGGCAGCGCTAGGCTTGCCAACACCAGCCTTGTTCTCTGCTTTGACTCGAAAGATGTACTCTTTGTTTTCGATGACGTCATTGATAACAGCACTGAGTTCATCAGCTTTGGTCACCAGGACAGGCGACCACTTCACAGACGTCCTGTCACGCAGCTCTACGATGTAAGAGGTGATGGGAGAACCTCCATCAGATGGGGGAGGCTCCCAGGAGACGGTACAACCAAACTTGGAGACATTTCCAACGATCACATTCAGGGGCGCATCAGGAACATCTAGAAAAATAAACACATGTGAGTAACCTGACAGTACCAAGTTCAAATCAACAATCAAATGAACAAATGACAAACCGGACTGGGGCGCCCAAATATTTTATGATGGTGTAATGCAGGGGTCAATACTACTACTACTACTACTACTACGTAGGACACATTTTACTTTATACCACTGCCTGAAACTCAGCACAGTTTTCAGTCGCTCTGAAGCAACAAAGGATGTCCCTCCACTTGTGAATCCTGTCAACAGCATCGTTATTTACTGACCATCTTTTAACATTCCAACTCTGAAAAAAATGAAGTTCAATCTCACCAAACTTGTTCTTGGCCTGGACAGGTTTGTCCGTCTCTACGTTGGGTCCACTACCAACGTGGTTTCTTGCACAGACTCTGAACAGGTACATGGCATCCTTCTGGAGACCAGACACCGTGTACTCGGGACTCTCAGCATGGTCAGTGGCCAATGTCCATGTCTTACGCTTCACGTCACGTCTCTCTACCACATAGCCTGTCACCTTACTGCCGCCATCGCTCTCAGGTTCCTCCCACACCAGGCTGACTTCACCATCAGCTGTGTCAACCACCTGGAGGTTCTTCACAGGTCCTGGGATATCTAGGAGAGAAAGTCACATTGTTGCTTTTGTTCCTTTCCTTGATCCTTTGCTGGTCAGTCTTCCTGTACAATCATAAGTCAGCTGATTAAACTCACCGATGACTTCCAGGTTGATGAAGGCTTCTCCCTCTCCGTGTTTGTTCTTGATGACAACCTTGTAACGGCCCTCGTCGGACTTCAGCGGGTCCTTCAGACGGTATTCTGTGCGGTCAGCAGATGTGTGGATGCTTTCTCTGGGCAGACTCAGGTTGTTGTACAGCCAGTCGGCCTCGGCCTGTGGGTAGGCGCTGTAGGGGACGGCCATGACGATGGGCTTCCCGGCATCTGTGACATAGCTCTGGTCTGTCGTCTTTATCTGAGGGATGGCTGGAGGCGAACGACGGCTTTAGTCCAGGAAGAAGCTTTCAACAGATTACTCACTTAACATGATTACTTGAGCCCCTCACCTGCCAACTCCAGCTTTGCCTTGGCGTCTTTGTCTTTGGCAATGATTCTGTACTCTCCTTGGTCTCGAGGTCTGATTTCACACACCTGTAGTCTGTGTACTTTGCCCTCACTCATCATCTGATGTTTATCTCCCTGAACCACAGGCATGTTGTTCCTCAGCCACTTCACCTCCACCCTGTCCTTGTTGAGCTCCACTTCGAACACAACGTCTGAGCCCGGAGGTTCAAACACATCCTGTGGTGGTCGGACAATCTCCACTGGGATCTCTGCAGAGATTCAAAAGAAGGCATCGACGCCGGTACAGAGCAGGAACCCCTTCACCAAGCAGTTCATGGAGACTCACCCTCAACAAAGAGCCTGGCTCTGGATCTCTTGTCCTCGACACCACAAGCGTATTCACACTCGTCATAAGGTCTACACTCTTTGATACACAAGGTGCAGATCTTCCCATCTTTTCCAAACGTGTATCTGTGAAGAAAAATGTCAAATGAAATGTTAGCATGTCTTGCTTACTAACGTGGCTGTTGACATCAACATTTAGGGGTTCTTTTCAAAATATTGTATGCAATGCAATTTCTTTTTTACCTGGATCCAGACAACAGACTTATCTTCTGACAAGAACAAGAGAAGGGGGTCCGCTCTATGCTCAGACACCCCCGTATGGGATTGTGAATTTTTATAAACTTGGAAAATGTATCGAGTATATTTTGCTACAGGTAAACTGTTTCATGAAATTAATATTGAAATCATTAGTTCAGATTTATTTGCCACTCATGCTACGATGATTGACGATATATCGCATACGTGTCAACCAATACGCTTTCCCCCGTATTTCTGTATGGGGAAATCGAACCTTGGGGCAGTACGGCGTACTGTGGAAAGTAGTACGGGGTAATCGAACCTTGGGGCAGTACAGCATACTGTGGAAAGTAGTACGGGGTAATCGAACCTTGGGGCAGTACGGCGTACTGTGGAAAGTAGTACGGGGAAATCGAACCTTGGGGCAGTACGGCGTACTGTGGAAAGTAGTACGGGGAAATCTGTAAACACGGCAAATGAAAAAATAAAGCAGCGATTCTGAAAATACCGGCCAAAATGATAAACGAAGCCGCGAAAGGAGAAGTTATCGAATCTATTTGCAGCTAGCAGACGACCTTCTCACTTTACACTTCCGTCGTCATTGGCAACACATGAGCAGAAGCATTTCCGCAACTTTTCAACTGCGATTCAGCCCCCCCCAACCCCCCCAGGAACGTCTTCATCAGCGTCTGCCCGGGTTCAGCTACACACGATTGATGAAGAGAAAATGGACTGATGAAGAGTGTTGCATCGTCTCCAGCAGAACTGTCTGAACCGCCAAGAGAAGCGTCCCGGTGGATTTGAATGAACCTGATTGGTCCACAGAGAGGATATTCTCGTTTTTTGCCTCACTCTTTCCCACTTCACCAATTTATTAAGAATTTAAAGATCTGAACTTTGCTTCTTCTGGACGTTGTGTCTTTGTAACAGTCTTGTTCAAACGTAGCTTAACTCTGATTGGTGCACAATAAGATAAATCCTTTTCTGGAGTTCACGCCTCCAAATTTCACCTTCCCCATTTGGAAGAATTGTTTTGGTGCCTGAAATGAGCTTACCAGTTGATTGTACGCCGCATTAAATGAGATTACAGTAAAACCAGGACCTGGACCTTTATACCCTGATCTATGGACAATTTGGGGGCATTGATTGTTTTGATGGGACGTACCGTGGTCCTTCTCTGATCTCGCGTCCATTCCTGTACCACTTGACATCAGCTTTCTCTTTGGTCAACTTGCAGATGAACTCTGCGTCGTCAAACTCGGTGATGGTCTGGTCCTTCAGGTGAGTGGAGAAATCCGTGGGCGCCTCACTGATGATCAGCTCGGCAGTGGATCTGCTGTCTCCGGCCACTGCCGTGTACTCCCCCTCGTCCGCCAGCGTACAGTCCTTGATTGTCAGTGTGTGCTTGTCCTTGTCAACCCTGTAGGCAACTCGTTTGGTGAAGGTGATCTCTTCTCCAGCCTTCATCCACGTCAGCGTGGCGTTAGGCCGGTTGACCTTACAGGAGAAGCTGACGGTCCTCTTCTCCTGAGTGTCAATGTCCTCCAGAGGAACGATGATCCTCAGACTCTCCTCTGAACGAAACATCACGACAGAAGACAAACGAGTCAGTGCCGTAGAAACGCCTGATTGGAAATGGAACACCAAAATGTGTCACCACTGACCTTTGACGGACAGTTTGCAGGAACTCTTGGCCTGCTCGCCTCTCTGATTAGTCAGATTAACACTGAAGTTGTCCTCGTCTCCCTTCTGGGTGTCTCTGATCCTCAAAGAGAAGACATTGTCTCTCTGGACCATCACAAACTTGCTGCTCTCGAACAGGGTCTCGTTGTTCTTCAGCCACTTGACCTTTGCTCCTTCAGTGTTCACCTCACAGTTTAGGACAACCTCCTGACCTTCGTGGGCCTCGGTGTCCTTCAGCGGAGTGACGACCCTTAGTTTCTCTGCAGGACAGTGACAACATGACGTTATTTAAAATGAAGGACATTTAATTAGTTGAATCATTAAATATACAATAGGCTTCCTAACAGGTCCTATCTCTTTGTTCAGGTTTCATTGGTCGTACCGAGGACTGCCAGGTCAGCACTAGCTCTGGTTGGTCCAATCATCACCACGTATCCGCCCTCGTCTTTCAGCTCACAGTTCTTGATGATCAGACTTCGTCTCTTGCCGTCGCTGACCGGCTGGTATTTGTCTCCTGCTTCCAGTTCCTTGTCGTCTTTCAGCCATTTGACCTCAAAGGTTTCTTTGGAGACGGAGCAAGTGAATTCGGCCTTCTCACCCTCCACCACTTCCTGGCTGCGAGGCCTGGAGACAAACTCAGCGGCCAGTTCTGAAACGGGACCAATCAGAGGTATGAAGTTTTACAATGGCTATTAAACTTCCCAACCAAATGCCCCATCGGCTTTTATCTCCCGCGCATACCATTAATCTTGAGGTTTCCAGATGTCTTAATTCTGGGACTCAGTCTGCAGTTATAGTCTCCAGCATCCGCCATCTTCAGGTCCTGGATGAGGAGGATCCTCCTCCTCCCATCAACAATCTGCTCGTAGCGGCCGCACTCCAGCAGCTCCTCGTCTCCTCTATACCAGGTCACGTCAGCACTGGGTTTGGAGACCTCACAGATCAGCTTCACGCTGTCCGTCTCTGTACCCTCCACGTTGGACAGGTTCTTGGTGAACCTGGCCTCCTCCTCTGAAAGCAGAGGAACAAAGTCAGCTGAAGGCCCCGGACACAGACCTGTGAGCACCAGGACTGCATTCTTACCAATCACAGTCAGCGTGCCAGAGGACTTGGATGTTTTGGCGTCGCATTCATACTCGGCCTCATCGTCGAACACAGACTTGTGGATGATGAGGCTGTGTTGTCGCCCTTGAGCAATAATTTCATACTTCTTTCCCTTTCTGATTTCACTTCCATCCTTAAACCAGCAAACCTGTGACCAGGAAAAACAAGATGTCAGAAAGGTTCGTCGATGTGACGACAGCATCATCTCATTAGTAGTAGCAGCAAGCAACAGCTTAAGGTGGAGATAGCCACTAGTTAGTACCGGCTATCAGCTAGCAGTTTCTAGTAGAACGTTTTTGGAGACAAGGTCAGAGAGACCAGACTTTGATGGTTTGGACATGTCCAGAGGAGAGACGGGGACTATATCGGTAGAAGGATGCTGAGGATGGAACTGCCAGGGAACAGGACTAGAGGGCGACCCAGGAGAAGAGACATGGACGTAGTGAGGGAGGACATGAGAGTGGCTGGTGTTGGGGAGGACGAAGCAAAGGACAGGGTGAAGTGGAGAAGGCTGGGTTGCTATAGCAACTCCTCAGGGGACAAGAAGAAAGTCCAGTAGTGGCAGCTACGATGAATGTCGTTGGTGGTCAGGAGGGCCGATGGTGCTTCTGTCAGTCGACCCCGGGGTTAGGATCACTGTTTGATGTCAGGAACTCTTGGAACTGTGAGGTGAACGCTGAAGGAGCAAAGGTCAAGTGGCTGAAGAACAACGAGACCCTGTTTGAGAGCTGCAAGTTTGTGATGCTCCAGAGAGACAACGTCTTCTCTTTGAGGATCAGAGACGCCCAGAAGGGAGACGAGGACATCTTCAGTGTTAATCTGACTAATCAGAGAGGAGAGCAGGCCAAGAGTTCCTGAGCTGAGGTGACATCACACAGTGACCCTAACCCGAGGTGATGACATCACAGCTCCAGTTTCACCAGCGACTCACCTTCATGTTGTCTCTGGAGAGTTCACATTCAAACTTGGCAGGTTCTTTCTCTTTGACCTCCACATCGTGGAGCGGCTTCAGGAAGTCCACGTGTGGAGCTGTGAGACATGTGGAGCTGTGAGTGGCGGGTCAGCGAGCAACGCTCCACAACGCTCCTGTGATGATGTCACCGCTGTACTCACGCTCAACGCTGAGGAAGCAGGAGGTTTTGAAGTCTTTGGCGTCACAGGTGTACGTCTTCGAGTCGTCCTGAGTACAGTTGTGGATGAGCAGCGCTCTCTTGCGGCCGTCAACGATCATCTCGTACTTCTTGGTCTTGCGTATGTCTTGTCCATCTCTGAACCATCGCACCTCGGCGCTCTCTCTGGAAACGCCACACTCCAGGCTGGCGGTGGCCTCCTCCTCCACGGTCTGGTCCTCCAGCGGTTTGGTGAACTCCACGGGCGGTTCTGAACAACATCAAAGCCGTGCCACAGATTACAACTAAAGATTATCATCACATTATTATGCACTTCAACCTGTGAGTTTCTGGGGTCCAAGTAAAGACAGAAACCTTCTGGGTTCTGCCCAAACGTGGGGCGGGGGGGCATGACGAGTGTGTCTGGAACCAACGAAGAAGAAGCCAGTGAAGCTAAATGAGATGATTTGTTTTCGGTGGACGCTTCACTGCCACGCCGTTTGACACGGACGGATCTGATTGGTGCTTGCTGCTGGCTGTGGGAGATGATGTCATTGTCTCGTTGAGGTTAAAGCTCTAAGGGGGGGTGGCCAGCAGACGAACCCTCCAATCAGCTGACAGCTTACCTCTGACCGTGAGAGTGGCCTCCGTCTGGAAGTCTTTTGCGGTGAGTCTGATCTGTCCAGCTTCATTTAACTGGACGTCCCGCAGAGTGAGACAATGGACTTTACCGTCCACCTTCAGCACCACCTGTAAGAGCAACACAGCCACTTAGCCTGGGTCGTGCTTCCCTGAGTAAAGTCTGCCAGGTTGAACACACACAGTGTGGGCTAAATCCCCTGAGTAAAGTCTGCCAGGTTGAACACACACAGTGTGGGCTAAATCCCCTGAGTAAAGTCTGTAAGGTTGAACACATACAGTGTGGGCTAAATCCCCTGAGTAAAGTCTGTAAGGTTGAACACACACAGTGTGGGCTAAATCCCCTGAGTAAAGTCTGTAAGGTTGAACACACACAGTGTGGGCTAAATCCCCTGAGTAAAGTCTGTAAGGTTGAACACACACAGTGTGGGCTAAATCCCCTGAGTAAAGTCTGTAAGGTTGAACACACACAGTGTGGGCTAAATCCCCTGAGTAAAGTCTGTAAGGTTGAACACATACAGTGTGGGCTAAATCCCCTGAGTAAAGTCTGTAAGGTTGAACACATACAGTGTGGGCTAAATCCCCTGAGTAAAGTCTGTAAGGTTGAACACATACAGTGTGGGCTAAATCCCCTGAGTAAAGTCTGTAAGGTTGAACACACACAGTGTGGGCTAAATCCCCTGAGTAAAGTCTGTAAGGTTGAACACACACAGTGTGGGCTAAATCCCCTGAGTAAAGTCTGTAAGGTTGAACACACACAGTGTGGGCTAAATCCCCTGAGTAAAGTCTGTAAGGTTGAACACACACAGTGTGGGCTAAATCCCCTGAGTAAAGTCTGTAAGGTTGAACACACACAGTGTGGGCTAAATCCCCTGAGTAAAGTCTGTAAGGTTGAACACACACACACAGTGTGGGCTAAATCCCCTGAGTAAAGTCTGTAAGGTTGAACACATACAGTGTGGGCTAAATCCCCTGAGTAAAGTCTGTAAGGTTGAACACATACAGTGTGGGCTAAATCCCCTGAGTAAAGTCTGTAAGGTTGAACACACACAGTGTGGGCTAAATCCCCTGAGTAAAGTCTGTAAGGTTGAACACATACAGTGTGGGCTAAATCCCCTGAGTAAAGTCTGTAAGGTTGAACACACACAGTGTGGGCTAAATCCCCTGAGTAAAGTCTGTAAGGTTGAACACATACAGTGTGGGCTAAATCCCCTGAGTAAAGTCTGTAAGGTTGAACACACACAGTGTGGGCTAAATCCCCTGAGTAAAGTCTGTAAGGTTGAACACACACAGTGTGGGCTAAATCCCCTGAGTAAAGTCTGTAAGGTTGAACACACACAGTGTGGGCTAAATCCCCTGAGTAAAGTCTGTAAGGTTGAACACATACAGTGTGGGCTAAATCCCCTGAGTAAAGTCTGTAAGGTTGAACACACACAGTGTGGGCTAAATCCCCTGAGTAAAGTCTGTAAGGTTGAACACATACAGTGTGGGCTAAATCCCCTGAGTAAAGTCTGTAAGGTTGAACACATACAGTGTGGGCTAAATCCCCTGAGTAAAGTCTGTAAGGTTGAACACATACAGTGTGGGCTAAATCCCCTGAGTAAAGTCTGTAAGGTTGAACACACACAGTGTGGGCTAAATCCCCTGAGTAAAGTCTGTAAGGTTGAACACATACAGTGTGGGCTAAATCCCCTGAGTAAAGTCTGTAAGGTTGAACACACACAGTGTGGGCTAAATCCCCTGAGTAAAGTCTGTAAGGTTGAACACATACAGTGTGGGCTAAATCCCCTGAGTAAAGTCTGTAAGGTTGAACACACACAGTGTGGGCTAAATCCCCTGAGTAAAGTCTGTAAGGTTGAACACACACAGTGTGGGCTAAATCCCCTGAGTAAAGTCTGTAAGGTTGAACACACACAGTGTGGGCTAAATCCCCTGAGTAAAGTCTGTAAGGTTGAACACATACAGTGTGGGCTAAATCCCCTGAGTAAAGTCTGTAAGGTTGAACACACACAGTGTGGGCTAAATCCCCTGAGTAAAGTCTGTAAGGTTGAACACATACAGTGTGGGCTAAATCCCCTGAGTAAAGTCTGTAAGGTTGAACACATACAGTGTGGGCTAAATCCCCTGAATAAAGTCTGTAAGGTTGAACACACATACAGTGTGGGCAAAATCCCCCGAGTATTGTCTGTCAGGTTTTCAGAGGCACTAAGTCAATAGGTATTTGTTCCTCAAACACTGTGTACGGTTAACAGGTACTTAGCTATTAAGTTGGGATTACTTTCTGCTCAGACAACACAGTCAGAGTACTTTCCTTGAAAACAACCACCAGATTTACAGAATCAGGCCGCGTATATCGTCAAGATTAACCGTGAGATAGTCGAGCCATCAGTTAGAGTTGCCATGTTATAAGGACTTGGGTTTTGCCTTCCTGAACAGCGACTTCAAGGCTATTTTGAGATGCCAAACAGGCGAGTGTGTTCACAAACCCGATGCCTTATGCTGTGCCCCGAGCCTTGAGTGCAGGAGAGCAGATCAACACTTTACTTCTCATGATCATTGAAGTGAAGATATATCAAACAATCAGCACCAGTTAGGTTGCGGGTTTTATCATCATGAAATGACTTTCAACTCCTCAATGTTAGTAATATTCAGAAACTCCAAGATTGGTGGGATTTCCCCCCTGAGGTTTGCCTGTACAGGCTACACCACAGACCCAGGGCTGGGTTTGTGCTCCGTCAGCTGAACGCCTGCAGGCAGCTGCTTCCCTTCCTGACCTTTGACACCTTCAGGCTGATTTACACGCTGAACCCACGGAGACACAAGCAAAAGGAAAGGATTCCCTCGTGTTAAGAAACACAAGCACGTATTAAAAGGAGAAACATTTATCTCTTATCATCTCAGAGTTTATTAGTCCTACTCTACAACAGATTAAAGTATTTAAGAATACTTTTAACAATATTTAAAGGACAAACTAGTTAAATTTTATTGGTTATTGGAACTGGGACTGAGCCGTCGGTGACTGATTCGGTGATCAATCAAGTTCAAATACCAACATCTCTATAAAATAAAATCAGCATTTTGTTTTTGTTGGCACCCTAAACTCATTTTAGTTTAAGTTTAATTATTTCTAATGTTCAGGAGCTCACTAATGATTTTATTCTTCGTTATATTTGTAAGGATTGAATCGTTCTTGATGTGGTTTCGCTGGTAGTTTCTAACTAACCAGTTTCAACGCGGAGGCAGTTCTAGGTGACCATCAAAGGTTTTGGGTTGACGTTTTGACAACCGGCTAACGAAGCAGCACAACTTGAACGGGGATCCGATCAGCTGCTGGAGCTCAGCGGTTCGCTCCTCGCTCATTCCTGCCCTAATCGCTCACATTTCAAGGCAAGCAGAAATAATCGGGGCTTGCTGGTGCTTTAAAAGCAGGAGTCGCCATTAAGAATCTGTTGCCACCTGCCCCAAGCGTCAAACTCCTGCAGCTGTTAAAAATAACCCCGCAGAAATGCTAGCAGGGCAGAAAAGTCTCCTGACTTTGTTATCTCAAAACCAGGATCGAATGCTCAGCTGGAATCCTGAACCTTCCCCAGCAGGCCTTATATGAAGACAGCCTCACGCCGGAGTAGCTTGGAGCACACAAACGGCCTCAGGCCTGGACTAGTCTACGAAGCCAGCAGGTCTGCTTTCAGGAAGTCTTTGTGGCACAGAAACATTTGTTACTCCGGCGTGTTGGGACTTACTCTGTCGCTCGGTTCCAGCTTTGTACCCCCCAGGAACCACTCGACAGCGATGCCTTCATAGGACAGCTCACATTCGAATGTAGCGGTCTCTCCGGCGGTCACAGTCACATCCTTCAGAGGCCTGGTCAGGCTGATCACTCGAGCTTTAGATTGGGGAGACGACATGGTTAGTCTCCCCCCTCCCAAAAGAAGTCAACCAATCCAAAATAAATCCCCGGAGAAAATGGCTAATCTTCAAATGCTAGTCCTCATGTTGTGGTTGAGCTGACGGCAGGCCGCTGGAAGCCCTCAGGACAACTGAAGTCAGCCACCCTGGGATGGGCATTGGGGGGCCGCGCTAATTAGCATATGACCTGCTGTCAGATTAATATGGCCGGCACAAACCAGTGAGGGGCACCGTCGTGTCCTCCCCCTGCCAATCACTGCAAACCTGCTAGATAAGGCATGTGGCTACTAAAATAACCGAGGGATCTGATTGGCTGAGAGCCCACCTCTGCCAAACACATCAGACGAGCCAATCTGCTCCTGTCAATCATCAGCCTGCAATTTTCCTGGAAAAGGAGAATGTGAAGCTGCAGGCCAGAACCACCTAACAACACGCGGCAGAACATGTCGACCTCAGGGTTCTGCCTGTCGGAACCCTGAACCTTAAAGCAGGTCGAACCGAGGTCCAGGAAGTCCGCCGAGATTAAAAAGTTTTGACAGCAGGCTGCTTCACATGCCTGAACTAAAGCCCCTGAACTGTCAGGCTGGAGTGTGTGAAATCAATATATGTAATATCTGCTCAGAGGAACAAGTAGAAAAACCAGATTTGAACTTTTCAATGTTTCACACACTCCAGGGACCCCGTCTGAGCAAGTGTGTTTAAAGTCCGCAAACAGAGTCTTCATTTTCTCATCCAGCATCCTTGTTGTTTAAAGTCGCTTTCACACCAGAACTGTTTGGGCCGCTTGAAACGCACCAATTTTCAGGTCCCCAATCGAACCAGAATCCACTTGGTCAGGTGTGAAAACGACTTAAGTCCTGGATGTAGTTCAATGTCTTTCACACCTGCCCAAACGAAGCGGACTATCCAAGGAAACGCACTGGTCTGTTTACAGTGGACCTAAGTCCTGGACGTAGTTTAAGTCCCAGATGTCGTGGTGTCCATCACTAGTGACCTACACGCACTGCTAGTTACAATCTAATGATACACAGATCGACTCCGATATCACAGTTTCATCCACCTGAACCAAAGATCGTCTAATTTACAGACTCCGCCCTCATAGACAGGTGACATCACGTCGAGCAGCGCCTCAGTGTTTATCAGAAGATCAGCTGCTTCACTCCAAACTATGTGAACCTGAACTGTTTCAGTGTGTGAACCTGGACTGTTTCAGTGCGTGACCTGACTGTTTTAGTGTGTGAACCTGGACTGTTTCAGTGCGTGACCTGACTGTTTTAGTGTGTGAACCTGGACTGTTTCAGTGCGTGACCTGACTGTTTCAGTGCGTGACCTGACTGTTTTAGTGTGTGAACCTGGACTGTTTTAGTGTGTGAACCTGGACTGTTTCAGTGTGTGACCTGACTGTTTTAGTGTGTGAACCTGGACTGTTTCAGTGTGTGACCTGACTGTTTCAGTGTGTGAACCTGGACTGTTTCAGTGTGTGACCTGACTGTTTTAGTGTGTGACCTGACTGTTTTAGTGTGTGACCTGACTGTTTCAGTGTGTGAACCTGGACTGTTTTAGTGTGTGACCTGACTGTTTCAGTGCGTGACCTGACTGTTTTAGTGTGTGAACCTGGACTGTTTCAGTGTGTGAACCTGGACTGTTTCAGTGTGTGACCTAACTGTTTTAGTGTGTGACCTGACTGTTTCAGTGCGTGACCTGACTGTTTTAGTGTGTGACCTGACTGTTTCAGTGTGTGAACCTGGACTGTTTCAGTGTGTGAACCTGGACTGTTTCAGTGTGTGACCTAACTGTTTCAGTGTGTGAACCTGGACTGTTTCAGTGTGTGACCTGACTGTTTCAGTGTGTGAACCTGGACTGTTTCAGTGTGTGAACCAGAGCGCATTTCGTCACCTTGTTCTTATACATGTGCAATGACAATAAAGTTGAATATTACGTATACTTGTCCACAAAGAGGAGTTTGTCTTTGATTTCTGTGAGTTATTTCTGTCACCTTTGACTCTTAGCTGAGCTGTAGATTTAGCGTTCGCTGCTGAGAAGTCGACGCCGCCGGCCATGTCCTTCCTGCAGTTGAAAAGGATCATCGTGTGTCGGGTTCCCTCCTCTTTGATCTCCACATCCTAAGAACCCAAATTGTCAAAAGAAAAGTGAAAATCAGAACTGGACCTGCACTCTTAGAAAAAGATAGAAAAATAGTTTGAAGTAAAATTGAAAGTTAAATGGAGCAAAAGGAAATGGAGCTATTTTGACCCACAAACCAAACAGAAGTCATTATTTGTGTCAGCCCATGTTCATTCTTACGGCAGAAGGGTGGACAGTGTCTCCCTTCAGTTTCCAGGTGGCATGAATGTCCTCCTCTGAAATCTCTGTCTCAAACCTGGCCGTCTCGGTCTCCGTGACCTCCACACTGTACAGCGGCCGGACAACCTTGATTTCACGCTCTGCAGAGGATTGAAAAACGTTAGGACATCACACGGAAGAAGATGACAGAATCTGGGAGGACACAACAGCACAAACAGAGAACATTATCACGATGACATCATCAGTGAAAAGAATGATTATCATCAGACGGCGTGTAGAGGACATGAAAATGTAACAGCTTGGACAAGAAGCTGCTGCTCATTAAGAGCAACTTACAGTTTGTGCAAAAGCAGAGGACAACAAGTAACGCTTGACAACAACCCAACCCAATGAAGCACATCTATATAATCACCTCCAGCTATATCACCTCTATATAATCACACCTAGTTATATAAAACCTCTATATAATCACACCTAGTTATATAAAACCTCTACATGATCACATCTAGTTATATAAAAACTCTACATGATCACACCTAGTTATATAAAACCTCTATATAATCACACCTAGTTATATAAAACCTCTACATGATCACATCTAGTTATATAAAACCTCTACATGATCACACCTAGTTATATAAAACCTCTACATGATCACATCTAGTTATATAAAACCTCTACATGATCACATCTAGTTATATAAAACCTCTACATGATCACATCTAGTTATATAAAACCTCTACATGATCACATCTAGTTATATAAAACCTCTACATGATCACACCTAGTTATATAAAACCTCTACATGATCACATCTAGTTATATAAAACCTCTACATGATCACATCTAGTTATATAAAACCTCTACATGATCACATCTAGTTATATAAAACCTCTACATGATCACATCTAGTTATATAAAACCCCCACATGATCACATCTAGTTATATAAAACCCCTACATGATCAAATCTAGTTATATAAAACCTCTACATGATCACATCTAGTTATATAAAACCTCTACATGATCACATCTAGTTATATAAAACCTCTACATGATCACATCTAGTTATATAAAACCTCTACATGATCACACCTAGTTATATAAAACCCCTACATGATCAAATCTAGTTATATAAAACCTCTACATGATCACATCTAGTTATATAAAACCTCTACATGATCACATCTAGTTATATAAAACCTCTACATGATCAAATCTAGTTATATAAAACCTCTACATGATCACATCTAGTTATATAAAACCTCTACATGATCACATCTAGTTATATAAAACCTCTACATGATCAAATATAGTTATATAAAACCTCTACATGATCACATCTAGTTATATAAAACCTCTACATGATCACATCTAGTTATATAAAACCTCTACATGATCACATCTAGTTATATAAAACCTCTACATGATCACACCTAGTAAAATAAAACCTCTACATGATCAAATCTAGTTATATAAAACCTCTACATGATCAAATCTAGTTATATAAAACCTCTACATGATCACATCTAGTTATATAAAACGTCTACATGATCACATCTAGTTATATAAAACGTCTACATGATCACATCTAGTTATATAAAACCTCTACATGATCACACCTAGTTATATAAAACCTCTACATGATCACATCTAGTTATATAAAACCTCTACATGATCACACCTAGTTATATAAAAACTCTACATGATCACATCTAGTAAAATAAAACCTCTACATGATCACACCTAGTAAAATAAAACCTCTACATGATCACCTCCATCGCTACATATGCGTTTGTGTATTTATATAAATATAATGTACAAATATCTATGACTATTACCCAAATAACACTGCTACCATGAGATGTCTCTATATGTACGTGTCACCCCGGGCGTATTGGGCTGAGGTGTCCTCAAGTGTTTCACAAAGTTCAGATTAACAGCACACGAGACAGACATGGTGGACAGACATGGTGGACAGACAGGTGATGGAGGGCAGCCAAGAGAGACGCTGGGTGTCTCTGGATGGGCCGTGTTTCTGTGGTCCTGAACCCAGAGTCTGAGGAAGGGACTGCATTGCAGCAGAGATTACCTTCGATGTTCAGGTGAGCCATGGTTTTGTCTGTGCCACAGTCGCAGGTGTATTTTCCCACATTGCTCTTTGCTGCCTTCTTGATGACAAGCATTCGCCTCTTGCCATCTGACTGGAGGAGAATGTTCTTGGAGGAAAAGATTTCACTACCGTCGCTGAACCACCTGACTTCACCGATGGCCCTGCTCAGCTCACAAGACAAAACAACCTCATCCTTCTCGACGGCGGTGTAGTTCTGGAGCTTCACTGTGAAGTACAAGTCGCCCTCTGCAAGAACGCAACACAACCAGTAATAATCTTGGTAAAAATAACAATAACATACAAGCATTAGCAAATGAGTCATCGATACTGAGGTCACGTCTTCTGTACATTTCCTGGGATGATGACATCATCTTTCCTACAGTCATACAATTGTCTAAGAATTCATGGATGCTTCTGTACTTTGATACTAACCAAGCACCGTGAGCAAGGCCTCTGAGGTCTTGCCCATAGCCTCGACTTTAATCGAGGAGGTGTCGTCAATGGTGACCTCCTTGATGGCCAGCATGTGGACTTTGCCATCTTCTGACATGTGCACCACCTTGCTGGGATGCAGATGAAGGTCGTTTTTGTACCAGACCACTGGAATCTTTTCATGAGAGAGTTCAACACTGAACTCTGCAGTTTCACGTTCCTTCACCGTTACGTCTTTAATTGGCTTAATAAATTCAAGACGAATACCTGACAAAAAGAAATGACATACGTACATACATGGACCGACATATCAGGGCAGCACAAGCATTAGAGCAGACTGACAATGATTGCAATACGACATTGAAAAGGCCATCAGGCTCAACTCATTCACAGGACGGGAAAGAATATTTGTCAAAAGCCTTTGTTAAACTGAACAAGACAACGTGGAGAATGATTCTATCCTCTATGACAAAAGCCCAGCTCCTAAAAGCTGCAAGCTACACACCGATAGCTTAGCTACCGGAGGACATCAGTGAAATCTAGCCGCTGACAATAACCTAGTAAAATCGAGTTACTTCGATGGGATTGTTTTGGATAATAAAAACAAAAGTGATTGTGTCACAGTGTAGCAGTCATAGTGAGGGATGTTCATACTCAGAGACAGAAAGACTGCCATCCAGGAGCTCTGCTGAGATGACTGCTACACCCAACTGGCCTTTTAGAAATGCCCATTGGAACAGAGGGTTCAAAGCTGAACAGGAAACATTCTCGTTCTCAAGTTCACTAGTGAATGCATGACGGTCTGGGGCTCCAGTCCAAAGGCTCTGGCACAGGTCAACCAGCCTCCACACCGGACTGTTTGGACTATAGGAGGATTACAATGAATCAACTGGATCAGCGTACTAAACTAAGTGTTCATAAAGAGCTTGTGACTGAAAGGCTTTCGGCAAACACTTGAACCGATGCAGAGCACACGAGGGTTCCTTAAGCCCCAATCCACACATCAGAGCAATGCCATTTACCTTTGATTATCAATTTTCCAGATGTCCTCTTATCTTCAGCCTCAAACATATATTTTCCTTCGTCTTCATATCGGGCAGATTTTACGATAAGCGTTTGCCTCTTTCCCTCCACGAGCAGCTCAAACTTATCGTCATTTGACAACTCCTGAGATCCCTTCAGCCAACGATAGCTTTTGGGCTCTCTAGAAATTTCTAGTCCAAACCTCGCCTCATCCTTTTCATACACGTGGACATCAGCAAGCGGAGTAATGAATGAGATGGGAATCTCTGTTGGTTGAGACGCATACGGTTAGTGTCAAGGCGCAGGTGGAACGCTAAACTACAACTCTTCAGATCAGAACTAATTCACATTCTGAGTGTTCCTGCCATTGCAGTTAAAGTAAATATTGCCATTAAACTGAAGTAAAAATGGTTCTTGGAAAAGGAGTGGCCAAAGAGGGTAGAGAGTAAAAGCTCACCCTTCACTTTCAGGTTGGCAGAACACTTGGCATTGGCAGCAGTAAATACCACCTCGCCTGTTTGAGGCACTTTGCAGTTGTACAAGACCAGAGTATGTTTGGCACCATCCTCCACAATCTCAATGTCCTGCAGATGGTGCCACAATGTTTTATCAGACACACAAACACTCAACAACGCATGATCAGAGCAAAGCTGTGTTCAAGTCACTTTCATTATGTCATGTCTGAGCCTTGGTAGGTTTTAAAGCAGTGGTGTCTCTAAATCTGAGTTGGATGTAAGTGAAGTGAAGCCACAAGTAAGAGGATTTGGAGAGATAAAGCAATATTGGGACGTACGGCGGATGCACTCAGAACTTCGCCATTTAGTTTCCACTGGCCGTGGACATCATCTTCACTGAGTTCAACCTCAAATCGAGCGGTGTCCCCATCAAACACCTCAGCGCCATACATTGGCCGAATAACCTTGATGTGCCGAGCTGACGGCAAAAGGGACAAAATTCTCATTGAAAACATTCAGTCGTTTAAACATATGACAAGAGTACATAGACACAGTACACGTACACAAATAGACAGAGGTTAGAGGATATATTTGACCGAGGGAGAGGGTGTGCTTTGACCGTGACTACCCAGACCTCTGAAATCCTGCAGTACCCTCCTTTACTGTGCTCCAAGCAGTCTTTCCATTGGGCCCTACCCTGCCAAAGTGCTTAGTGCTGTTAGGATGGTGCGAGTACTAGTACCAACATAACCCTTGTCAATACTTTACTCCGTCTGTAGACTTCAGCTCCTTCTTTGCAAGTGTTGCATGCAAGCCAGCCGATGGTGAAATCAATTCATTTGATATTGGCAAAAAGCCATTTGGTTCTATTTTGACATTTAAAATTTGTGCCAGAACACTAAAGCTGTTTGTTGAAAGAATAGCGGTTCTGTTGCAAAAACCATTAAGCTGCTTAATCGTGAGCCAAAGCAGCAGCTATTAAAATAGAACCACGGTGGAGGAGCAGGTCAACAGATCGCCTATTGATGTCAGGGAGATGATCAGCAGCAGTGTCCACATTTTTATTCGAGAGTTTCTGGCACGATCTAAAAGGCATGAAGGAGCTTTATGAGCAGAAGCTGCAAGAGACCTGGCTGATGGGGCTGAGGGGCCATTCGACGAGGACACCAAAGAGGTGCATTAAGAAGGGGGCCTATCCAAAATAGTACACACCATCTCTGATATTACCTCCAATATGAAGCGTTGCTGTCGTCTTGTCTGTCCCACAGTCACATGAGTACTGTCCTTTGTCTTTGTCCACAACCTTCTTGATGATGAGGGTTCTGCCTTTGCCCTCAGTCTTAATGGCCACCGTTTTGGAGGTCTTAATCTCAGCGTCATTGTGGTACCACACTACATCGACATCTTTGTTGAGCTCACAATCCAGAACCACCTCGTCTTTCTCAACTGCAGTGTAGTCCTGCAACTTTACTATGAAGTATGCATCTCCCTCTGGAATGAGGACAGTTTTTGGTGACCATGACATATATACAACACACACACATATATATATATATATATGGTATAAAGGTAAGCAAAGGACAAGATGGTCCAAAAAGACGACAAACACACATTTACAACATGAGGGGAACGGATCATTTCGTGGACCTGCACAGACAAACATGGAAAAGGTGCACAAGAAGGCGTGGCACCATGGAGACATGCCACTGAATGATTCAAGGTTTACCTATAACTGTCAGGTTAGCCATGGAAGGGATTCCTTTGGCCTCAGCCTTAATTTGGCATGTGTCATCTAGAGTAACTTCCTTTATTTTTAGCACATGTTTCTTTCCATCAACGTGAACGAGAACAGCTCTGCTTGGATGGATTTTGACATCATTCTTGTACCAGGTGACGGGGACATCTTCATGAGACAGCTCCAGCTCAAAGTGAGCAGTTTTGCCTTCCTTCACAGTTTGGTCCTTTATTGGCGAGATAAATTTGAGCCTGATGCCTAGAAATATGTTAATAAAGCATATTCGTATTGAAATAGGAGTCGACCAATCAAGCGATATTATGATAACAATGTTTGTGTTGCTTATGTCCAGTAACGGGACCGCAGCACTTACCCTCTACTGTGAGTCTGGCTGTTGAGCTTTTACCCAAAACCTCAACTGTGTATTTGTCCTCGTCATCGAACTCACAGCAGTTTATAATCAGCATATGCTTCTTTCCATCATCGATGATGTCATACTTTTGGTCTGGGGTGATAATGTCACCCCCTCTATACCACATGACCTTAGAAACATCCTTCGTGATGGTACATTCAAACTTCGCCTGTTTCTTTTCAGGCACAGAAACGTCTTTCAGCGGTACAACAAAGTCCATTTCAATTTCTGGGTTAAAAAGCAACACAGGGACACAATATCAACAACTCAACATACAACAGGAACACACAACAAAACACAACCACGAAAGCTACAGCAGGAGGCTAATTTACATGCAGCCCCTTGTATGCGGCGCCTAGTTGGGTGTCTCAACGTTCGACGTGAACATCCCAGAAAAGACCAGCTCACTGATGATGAAGACGTCCCAGAGTGAACACAACAGATTCTTCTTCCAGCAAGAAAATCTTAGCCACTTTGCATTCCTGGGTTTTCTTGAAAACATGTTGTGCATGTGATGAAGGTGAACCCGCTGAAATCAAGGACAGTGTTCTTCCAGGAAGACATAACATTTTCCTATGAAGTATTTTCCTTCCATCCATCTTCTCGTAGGCGCTCTCACTCATCTACACCCATTCTATCCTCCTTGCGGGTCGCGGGTGTTGCTGGAGTCTATTCCAGCTGACTACAGGCGGGGCACACCCTGGAAGTGTCGCCAGCGCATCATCAGTCTTCAGACCATTTTTGTCTGTCAGACTGTTTGCTCAGCAGTAACCTCTCCTTGTTGGGTAAAATAAACATACTGATATACTATTAAACCCAATCAGGTCCATTCGTTTTGGTAAAGCTATGTGGGGTGATCGGATCAGTAAAATGTTGGACACCTATAAATACTGACCACAACATTGAACCACAGTCAGCACAAATACAATGATGCTCTCAATTATTGATTGTTTATTTGATGGTGGGCAAATATAATTTGTGATTAAATTGCAGTAATTTGTATTGGTCAAGCACCCTGTCTGGTGGGCGTGTCCAATAAGAAGGCCTAACCCTAACCCTTCAGTTGCAGTGAGTGCCATGTGAGCAACAGTAAATGTCGTAATGTCGTAATTCCAATCCTGGAAAGGAAGATGGTGTCCTCACCTTTGACATTAAGCATCGCCGTGGTGATGGCATTCAAAGCCTGATAAGACACTTCCCCAGCCTGATCCAGTTGGCAGTTTTTTAGCATGAGCTTACGCACCCCAGCTTCCATTTGGATGTCACACGTCTGTTGGGTACAATACAGAAGATTCATATTTAGGACAAGGTATAAATTAAGATGTGGCTGCAGAAAGACTATATGACAATGACTGTGTTGACTTACCGGGGATCTGGTCAAAAGCTCTCCTTTGAGCTTCCATTCTCCAGGAACGTCCTCCTCAGAGATCTCTGTCTCAAACATGGCGTCTTCCTTCTCAGTGACTTCAACACTGGCCAGGGGCTTCAGGACCTCTGCCTCTCGCTCTGTGGAAGGTGTCACGTTATTATTCACGCACATTAATTGATTCAATGGTCGATCAAGTATTTGGAAGGTAGGTAAGTCGGTAGTTCAACCTCCTAGTGTTAGCTTGGCGGTGTAGATGCGTCCTTCCACCTCCATGGCATATTCCGCTACATCATCGGGCTGGCAGTTCTTGATGGTGAGCGTCAGATCTTTTCCATCCTTCTTGATCTCAATCTTGTCAGATGGAGTGATCTCAGTCTCTGCTTTGAGCCATTTCCAGTTGGGCGTGTCCTTAAAGAGTTCACATTTAAACGTAGCGGCAGCCTTGGGTTTCACGTGCTGGTCTCTCAGTGGTTTCACAATCCAGTCCTTTATGATTTCTGTTAATCAAATTGTTTCAGACACAGTGTTCAACATTAGTATGCCAAACATCATCATATACCTTATCATCAATGATACGCAGTCAGGGGGGGCAGACAAAGTTATTTTCCATTTAACCTCAACAGGTTTAGATTATTTTTCATTTTAAATCTCCGAATTTTCACATTTATGGTTCAAATAAATTCATATTTATCTGATAGATTTCAGTTTGTACGTGTTCATGATAAATCTTCTATGTACACTGAAGTTAAATATGGAGTTCCACAGGGTTCAGTGCTTGGACCTATTCTGTTCACGCTGTATATGCTTCCCTTAGGTAACATTATTAAGAAACACAGCATAAATTTCCACTGCTATGCAGACGACACACACTTATATCTGTCAGTTCAGCCAGACAAAGTCGATCAGTTGGTTAGACTTCAGACGTGCCTTAAGGACATTAACTCCTGGATGACCAAGAACTTCCTGTTATTAAATCTAAATAAAACTGCGGTACTGGTTCTGAGTACCTCTTATACTTACCAATGACTTTAACATTTGTTGTCGTCTTCACATTCTCCTGGCCGGCCACCTCGCAGGAGTAGGCTCCAGAATCGTCCTCGGTGGAGTTCTGGATAGTCACTGCGTGCTGCATACCGATGATGTTGATCTGAATCTTGCCTTCCTTTCTCTTCAGGACATCCCCATCCTTCTTCCATATCACTTCTCTCTCTTTGTTCAGCTCACAGGGCATGTACATTGGCTGACCCTTCAGGGCTGAGGTTTCTTCCTCCAGCTCCTTGAGCCATTTAACAGGAAGCTCTGAGAAATAGCAGCAAAATGTGACAGGAAGTTGACATATATTAGTCTGTAGGACATAACACATCTTGTGTGATTTGTCAAGTCTTACCTTCAACAATCAGTTTGGCAGTGCAGGATATCTCCTTGCCAGCATTTTTGGCCACGCAGGTATATTCACCAGTATCGGACAGCTGGACGTCGATAATGTGCAGCGTCCGATCCTTGCCATCAGATGTGAACCTGTGCTTGGGGCTCTCACGCAGATTGCTGCCATCTTTCATCCATGAAGCAATAGTGGTGGAAGGAGAGACCTCACATTCAAACACAGCAGACGAGCCAATGGACTCTGCTTCCTGCAGCACAATGTCCTGAAGCTTCTTGATGAACTTAAGAGGGACAGCTTTGAGCTTGAATCCTCCGAAGGGGTCCTCTGGTGGTGGTGTACCTCTTCCTCCAGGTTTGAGGCCTCGGCCTCGGCCTTCTCCAGGTGAGGGAGTTTGCTTGGCTGAAAATATAATAATAGTAATAATAGTTAAAGACCATTGAATTGTAAGGAGGACTTGTTTCCATTAACAGAGTGAATCATAGTGATTCATTAAGACTTACGTCTGAGTCCTCTACTTCGTCCTCTGCCTCCTCCTTCTGCTGGCTGTCCCTCTGTTCAGTAAATAATAAAAACTCATCAGCTCATATCAGAACTCATATCAGCATATGTCAATGTCTACATAGGACCTGGAGACATGAAACAGCTAATGATCAATAATGTATACCATGAGGAGATGGAATAATGAACAGAGATGATGGGACAACATATGATGTACCAATGGAAAGGACATAACTCACATCTGACATAACAAGGTGACAGAAAGCAATGAATATGACATTAAAATAAACGGGAAGGAGGATGGCGTGAACCGCGTCAACACACGATGAGGAACAGACCGTTTGTGTGGAGGCATGATGGGAGGAATGGACAGGAATGGTTCAGGGCATGAAAGAAAGGGTTTTGTGAGGTGGCACCCTACTATTGGAGTCACCACCATCTCACCTCTCCTGGTCACCCCTGGAACCTCCAGAGCACCTTCTTCAGCTCCACATTCCCAGTCTTCAGAGCCATAACTGTCACTGGGAACGAGCTCCCAGCCCCATGCCTCCTCTTCCTCCTGCGCCACCTCTTTCTCAGCTGCAAACTCCTCTTCAAATACCTCCTCCTCTGGCTGGGTGGCAACCTTCTTCATCTGAACAGCTCCGGGAGAAACCTCCTTCACAAGAGGAATACGTCCCGTAGCAGGCTTCGATGGTTCTACTGGCTCCTCTGGCGATGGCTTCTTTGGCACCTTCTTGAGAGCCACAGCTTCAAAGGAGTCTTTGGGTGAAACAGTTTTAGGAGTCTTCTTAAGTTTATCAATACTCATCTTCTTCTCGACGGCCAACGCATCTGCTTCTTTTGGCTTCTCTACTTTAGGAGATGACTTCTTCTCCAGCTCAACCTTCCTGAGTTGCTCCATTGGCTTCAGAGCCACTTCTTCCTTCTCTTCTTTTGCCTTGGCTATGATCCCCTTCTTCACTTGGTGAGGCCTAGCCTCCTCAGGAACCTTTTGCTGTTTCATAATGGACAATGGGGTAGGAGTCATTTTCTTCTCTGCTGGAACTACTTTTATCTTTTCTAGCTCTTCAAGCTTCTTCAGGGAGGCCTCTGGGATCTCAGGTTTCTTTGACCTGGCCTCTGACTCTTGTTCTTTTGGTTTTTCAGCTGGACTCCTGTCCATCTCTGGTGGTTTCTTCTCAGGCTCTGCCATCTCTTTGGAAGCCTTGGAGAAGGGTTTCAGCTTAATGCTCTCAGTCTGTGTTGGGAATTTCTTCGTCTTATGGAGGGCTTTGACCTCCTCAGGTTCTTTCTCTGGAGTTTTCTTCTTATCTACTGGTGTTGGCACCTTGGCGTGTGGCTCCTTTTCCTCATGAGGAGGTTTTTCAGGTTTCCTAAGAGGTTCTTTGGCTTCCATTTCTTTGGGGGTGCTCTCTTCCTTCAGGAAAGTCACAGTGTCTCTGTCTGGTATATTTTTCCTATCTGCATCTGCTTCTTCAGCTTCTTTGACAGGCTTTTCAAATGGTTTTACTTTGACAGCCTCTGGTTCCACTTCATCTGAAGGTGACTTCTTCACTTTCTTCAAAACTGCAGTGGGTGGAGGAGACTCCTCCTGTTTTAATACCTTTGGAGCTTTCTTCATAGATATTTTATCTGGTTTCTCATCTTTCGGACTGGCTTTCTGGCCGGTCCATACATCTTTCTGAACATCTTTCTGTTTCTGCTCTTCAGGCTTCACGATTTCTGGCTCTCTCACCACATCTGCTTTCACTCGTGGTTTCCGCTCATCTGCAGGTCTTCTGGTGGTGATCTCCATCTCAATAGCCTCTTCTTTATGTACCATCTCCTCCGCATTGTAGACTGTTGTCCTGGTAACCCTTTGAGGCTTTTCCTCCTCTTCAGCCTCTTTAGGTTGAACTGATGGAATCTTCTTCAGTTTAATTGTCTCCTGCTCCTCTTCAATTTCCTTTATGACTTTGGTTGTTTTCCTCAAGATGGGAATCTCAAATATTTCCTCTTCTTCCAGGTGAATTTGACCTTTTTTGAGCAGAACGATTTCTGAGGCAGTAAAGTTTTAACATTTAATAAACATGCTTATCACATAGAAAGAAAAGACAAGAAAAATGTTGTTCTTTCGATACAAAGCAAGTTCAAAACATAAAACATAGTGGAGACAAGATGGAAGAACAGGTGTTTGTTCCCGATATTACACGTAAGATCTTTCTTTCTGCCCCTCTAGTGTCCCAGGCTTTTCACGTTAAAGAGTGAAACACGACTCTTATGTTTACATGAACTAAAGCAAGCAGGAATCAGGGCTCCTACCTTTCTGGACTCCTCCTGGTGCTTGGACGGGTCCCTTGGTTTCATCTGATGCAGAGGCACAGAAAGTCATTCATCAGGGCAATTAATGAGAATATACACCAATCTTAAGTCGAGGGAACACTTTATGAAAATGCTCGTCATCAAAGACATTTGTAATGTTTAATCCAATACGGAATGTGGATGACAAGCATTGAAAGTGTCCCTGGGATGCAGAGCAACATAGCCCAGTATGAGGCGTGAAAAAGCATGACGAGAAGAGATAAAGAACTGAATGAAGTCATGTTCAAAGACAAACGTGGCATGCTGGTGTGTGATGAAGAACTTGGGACACACAACGTGAAAGAAATCACCAGAAGGGGGCAGTAGAACAACAGAGAGACACAAAGGGGAGTAGACGGTCATGAATAAGATGTGCTAAAGACAAAGACGATGTTTCCTTGTCAGTCCTTCGATCACCTCTACCTGTCTCAGGGGAGATCCTTTCTCTGGATGGTTTTGGTTCTTTGACCTGGGTTGGATCTTCTGCTTTCATGACAGGTTGTAGTTTGGTCGCTTCAAACATAAAAAGAGGGAAATGAAGTCTCAGCACACACGCCTCCTTCAGAGCAATGCGCCAGATGGTGCTGTCATGGTCACGATACCTGGTTTTGTTTCTTCTGGTGCTGTGGACCTTTTCTCCAACACTTTGGCTCTGTCAGGGATTTCGGGCCTTTTGGCAGCTTCTTGTATTTGTACTTGTGGTTTGCTCTCTTCAACCACAAAGTAAACACCACATTTAAAAGACAGTTCTCCACAAATCCCACTTTCAAACTCTTCAGCCAAGGAGCTCCTCTTGTCTGTGAGTCCTAGCCACCTAGCCCGGTGTCTTTCAGAGTACCGCACTACCATAACCACTACCACTACCACTGGTCTGCTAACACCACGGCGGTGGTGAAGAAGGCCCAGCAGCGACTCCACTTCCTGAGGGTACTCAGGAGGAACAACCTGGAGGAGAAGCTGCTGGTGGCCTCCTGGGTACTGCATCACGGTGTGGTACGCCGCGTGCACAGCAGCGGAGAGGAAAACCCTGCAGAGAGTGATCAACACAGCCCAGAAGATCACCGGCTGCTCTCTGCCCCCCCTGGACTGTATCGCCAGCTCTCGCTAGCTCAGCAGAGCTACAAACATTGTCAGAGACTCCTCCCACCCTGGACACACCTTGTTCAACCTGTTGCCCTCGGGCCGGCGCTACAGGTTGAACAAGAGCAGGACCAACAGACTCAGAGACAGTTTTTTCCCGAGAGCCATCAGAACAACAACCAGGACTAAACAGGAATACTACTCACTATCTGCAATAACTATATGTGCAATAACTCATGTGCAATAACTAATGTACTCTACTTCCTTACGCAAAGTACTAGCCAATTCTGCTTGGACCTACCGTACTTGAATTTTCTGTTACATTTAGCACATTTTCTGAGATTATTGAACTGTACGACGCACCGGACGGTGCAGCGCTCCTAATCTTTACATAGCCACTATGCAAAGACAATAAAGGCTTTCAATTCTATAATAACGTCTTACTAACATGTCTGTTATCAAGAAACTTTGTCAGAGACTCATAAAACACAAAGCATAAAAGAGTGGTTGGCTACCTTCTCGAGGAGTGGCTGGCTTTACGGCCTCCTCTTTGGTTTGAGTTGGTGTCTTTTTCTCCTTCATGGGAACTTGGAAATAAAAAGACGAGATAGTCAGACCCTGACTTGGATTACAACGTGAGCGCTGAACTGTGACCCCCCCAAAAAAACAAAAATCGAATATGAAATATTGAAGACATATTCAAAGAAATAGCTCACCTCACCTTAGCAGTGATGGACAAACATTAAATCACAACAAACCAAATGAGCAGAACCCAACATAGAAACGTGAAACTGTGGTGGCGTAGATATCACAATCCAGAAAAGAGCATCTCAGATGACAACGTGAAGATTGTTCACAAGCCACATGTGTGTGCCCAAACAGATGAGTGTGATGACAGGATGAGGTAGAAATCGAATCACTCCTTAAGAGGACGACGTGCACAGCGATGCCTGGTGCTCAGCTCAACAACACGTGCTCTGTGACATAGAACATGTTTCTGTCCATACCTCTGGACGTTTCTTGGGGGAAGACATGTTCCTCCCTTTCTGGTTCCAAAGAGCAAAACCTCATTTCTAAGATGGACTGAGTGTCTCCTTCCTTCCTGGTTACCGGTTCAATGTCCTGAGGTGGAACGTACCAAACATCTGCTGCCTTCCTTCCTTCCGCGTCAGCAATGTGGCCATCAATCTGGACTTTATCTGGTACTGATGACTCTTTGGTCGTGGGCTCAGGCCAGCCAGTATCAGTTTTGGACTGGTACGTCTCATCTGGATCTCTCCTTTCTTTTAATTCTAGCTTTTCATCTTGGGTGATTTTGTTTTTCTTTATGACTGCTTCTTTATTGATATGTTCTCGGTTTATCATTTCCTTTTCCAAAGTTTCTCGGGCCCTGAAGGACTCTTTTGGTTTTGCCAGGGACATTTCTGAGAGTTGACTTTCATGTTTCTGCTTGACTTCTAGTCCTTCTATGGAGTCTAGAATTACATCAACAGTGCCAGCAAAAGGCCCTTCCTCTTTAAATCCGGCTGACGTGTGTCTAACGTCCTCTCTCGAGTCACGTCTCACCGCTATGCCACCCCCTTCCACTGATTCCTTTGATGACATCACTGGGGCCGTACACAGCGTATCATCCAGCTGCACCTTTACTGCTTCAATATGATTAGCTGTGGATCTTTTAGATTTAGCTCTGACAGTCATGACCTGAATGCCTTGTGCGTCAATATTTGATTTATCGCCTGCACTCAAGGCCAGTTCTGGAAACGCTGCTTCTCCAGCAACGGCACATTGTTCTGAAGTATCCAGAACTGGCAGCGGTTCCTTAGCGCTAGACTCTACTTGGCTGTCTTTGGTAGTTCTGGCATCATTTATTTGAACCTTGATGTCTTCACTGTGATCCAACTTTGGCATACGTCCTGTGGTGCATTTTTGTTTCTTTATGGGAATATAATCTGTCCTTCTTAAAGTAATGTCTTTTACAAGATCATCAGGGGACATAACCCTTTGCAGAGTCTCTAATAAAATGCCTTGCTCTTGTGTTTCTGCATCTGGACTCGCGCTCCCTGCGAGTGCAACCTGCTGTCGCTCTGTTTCATGGACAGACGTCCTGTCTCGTGAAAGTCCCTCGTCTGCCTGTGCGTGCGTTCTGAGACCTTGCTGTAGTTCAGCATCTTTCCCTACAATAGTTTTCTGCTGAGTTAAAGCAATCTGTTCAGCATTTAGTTCACTTTGCTTCTGTTTTGAATCATCACTTTTAAATTGACTCGTGATGTCTTTTACATCAGTTCCTTTATCTGTCTTCTCCTCAGTTAAAATCTCCTTAAACTCTGGACTTGATTGTCTTGTCTTACACACTTCACTGGATTCACAAGTGGTTTCTTTCCTGAGTGAAACATCTTCGACATGTTGCTCAGGTAGAATAAATTGCTGCAAAAGGTCTGAATCTTTCAATAGCAGAGATTTTTCAGATGCAACCTCCATCACTGGGGCAACTGATTCTCTTCTTCTCACTTGTTCCTGTTCTGCTTGTGAAACATCTAATGGAGTAACGCTACCATGCTTATCTTTAATTGTGCCCGTCCTGGACTGGACTTGGTGAGGGGACATTGATTTTAGCCTCTCGAATTGCATTTCTTTTGCCTCTGTTGCCAGAGTAACAGCTGCCATCATGTGTGTTTGTTCAGTTCTCTTTTCAGTTGGAAGCTTTGTGGTGTCCTTCATTTGAGCTTGGCTTTGTGTAGCATCTAACAGAGGATGTTGATCTGCTACTTGTGGCTTGGATGTTGATTTGACCTTTCTACCAGTTTGCTCCTGTCTCTCAATCAGAGTAAGCTTCTCTGTTTTAACTCTGTCTTCTGCTGACTGACGCTCTTCAACATCTTTTGCACTGTTTTGAGTCTTCTTCAGAGAAATGCCATATGATGGATAAATATCTGCTTTTCTCAATGGTTTCAGCATCTCATTTGGCTCAATACACTTTTTCAGAGTTTCTAAATTAACATCTGCATGTTTCACAATCAGAGACAGTTCAGATGCCACCTTCATCACCGGCGCAACTGACACTGACCTCTTGACTTGTTCCTGTTTCCTTTCGGATACACACAAAGGAGTAAGATGACCATATTCATCTTTTACTAAGGTCTTTGACTCCCCATCCAGTATCGAAGTTTCTGGATCTCTGGCTGTTGCCTGATGTCTCTCTTTCAGGGATTTAGATTTCCTATTCTCAATATTTCCTTTTGTAATTATCTTCTGATCTTCACTTTGAGTTCCATCTGTGTTTTGTAAACTGAGTTCTGACTCACCCTTTTCCTTCATTATATCTGTGAACCGAATTAGGGGAGAAATGTTTTTTTCAATCTGTATCTGTCCGCGTTTAATTTCTTCAGCTGGAGGAATCGATTCCTTTGTAGGAACCATGTCTAACTCGAAAATGTCCTCATGAATTTCTCGAAATTCATTTTTTTCTGGAGCTACTTCTAATTCCTTGGACACCTCTTCTCTTGAAGGCGTAACTGAAATCTTTCTTTTAATTTGTTCCTGCTCTGATTTGGTCTTTTTCAGAGGCGTAACTTTAAAGGATTTATCCTTAGCTGTAGTAACTGTCAGCTGGTCTTGGTCAACTAGAATCTCTGGAGGTTTGGTGAATTTAAGATCTGGTTTTTGTGGAGATTCTGATTCCTTCTTAGATTTTTGACCCCTATCCTTTGGAGGAATTGATTCCTTTGTAGGAAGAACTTCTAAAATGCAAATTGCCTCATCATCTTCTGGAAACGTTATTTTTTCTGGAGCTACTTCTAATTCCTTGGACACCTCTTCTCTTGAAGGCGTAACTGAAATCTTTCTTTTAATTTGTTCCTGCTCTGATTTGGTCTTTTTGAGAGGAGTAACTTTAAAGGTTTTATCTTGAGCTGTCCTAACCATTTGCTGGTCTTGGTCAACTAGACTAGGTGGAGGTTTGGTGAGTTCCTTTTCTGGTTTTTGTGGAGATTCTGATTCCTTCTTTGCCTTTTGTCCTCTGTCCTTTATGGATAGTGCTTCATCCGTCAACGTATCCTGAGACAATCTACTTTCCTCACCAACAACTGTAGAATCTAGTTTTTCTGGTGCATCTGCAAGTCGTTCAAAAGTTTCCGTCAGCACTGGTGTGAATGAAACTTTTCTGTCAAATTGTTCCTGCTCTGATTTGGTCTTTTTCAGAGGCGTAACTTTAAAGGTTTTATCCTTAGCTGTAGTAACTGTCAGCTGGTCTTGGTCAACTAGAATCTCTGGAGGTTTGGTGAATTTAAGATCTGGTTTTTGTGGAGATTCTGATTCCTTCTTAGATTTTTGACCCCTATCCTTTGGAGGAATTGATTCCTTTGTAGGAAGAACTTCTAAAATGCAAATTGCCTCATCATCTTCTGGAAACGTTATTTTTTCTGGAGCTACTTCTAATTCCTTGGACACCTCTTCTCTTGAAGGCGTAACTGAAATCTTTCTTTTAATTTGTTCCTGCTCTGATTTGGTCTTTTTGAGAGGAGTAACTTTAAAGGTTTTATCTTGAGCTGTCCTAACCATTTGCTGGTCTTGGTCAACTAGACTAGGTGGAGGTTTGGTGAGTTCCTTTTCTGGTTTTTGTGGAGATTCTGATTCCTTCTTTGCCTTTTGTCCTCTGTCCTTTATGGATAGTGCTTCATCCGTCAACGTATCCTGAGACAATCTACTTTCCTCACCAACAACTGTAGAATCTAGTTTTTCTGGTGCATCTGCAAGTCGTTCAAAAGTTTCCGTCAGCACTGGTGTGAATGAAACTTTTCTGTCAAATTGTTCCTGCTCTGATTTGGTCTTTTTCAGAGGCGTAACTTTAAGGGTTTTATCCTTAGCTGTAGTAACTCTCAGCTGGTCTTGG
The DNA here is from genome assembly GCF_040956055.1 of Brachionichthys hirsutus. NCBI lineage: Eukaryota > Metazoa > Chordata > Actinopteri > Lophiiformes > Brachionichthyidae > Brachionichthys > Brachionichthys hirsutus. Next base: position 13,829,357 of record NC_090908.1, on the reverse strand, counting down.
TCAACTAGAATCTCTGGAGGTTTGGTGAATTTGAGATCTGGTTTTTGTGGAGATTCTGATTCCTTCTTAGATTTTTGACCCCTATCCTTTGGAGGAATTGATTCCTTTGTAGGAAGAACTTCTAAAATGCAAATTGCCTCATCATCTTTTGGAAACGTTATTTTTTCTGGAGCTACTTCTAATTCCTTGGACACCTCTTCTCTTGAAGGCGTAACTGAAATCTTTCTTTTAATTTGTTCCTGCTCTGATTTGGTCTTTTTCAGAGGCGTAACTTTAAAGGTTTTATCCTTAGCTGTAGTAACTGTCAGCTGGTCTTGGTCAACTAGAATCTCTGGAGGTTTGGTGAATTTGAGATCTGGTTTTTGTGGAGATTCTGATTCCTTCTTAGATTTTTGACCCCTATCCTTTGGAGGAATTGATTCCTTTGTAGGAAGAACTTCTAAAATGCAAATTGCCTCATCATCTTCTGGAAACGTTATTTTTTCTGGAGCTACTTCTAATTCCTTGGACACCTCTTCTCTTGAAGGCGTAACTGAAATCTTTCTTTTAATTTGTTCCTGCTCTGATTTGGTCTTTTTGAGAGGAGTAACTTTAAAGGTTTTATCTTGAGCTGTCCTAACCATTTGCTGGTCTTGGTCAACTAGACTAGGTGGAGGTTTGGTGAGTTCCTTTTCTGGTTTTTGTGGAGATTCTGATTCCTTCTTTGCCTTTTGTCCTCTGTCCTTTATGGATAGTGCTTCATCCGTCAACGTATCCTGAGACAATCTACTTTCCTCACCAACAACTGTAGAATCTAGTTTTTCTGGTGCGTCTGCAAGTCGTTCAAAAGTTTCCGTCAGCACTGGTGTGAATGAAACTTTTCTGTCAAATTGTTCCTGCTCTGATTTGGTCTTTTTCAGAGGCGTAACTTTAAAGGTTTTATCCTTAGCTGTAGTAACTCTCAGCTGGTCTTGGTCAACTAGAATCTCTGGAGGTTTGGTGAATTTGAGATCTGGTTTTTGTGGAGATTCTGATTCCTTCTTAGATTTTTGACCCCTATCCTTTGGAGGAATTGATTCCTTTGTAGGAAGAACTTCTAAAATGCAAATTGCCTCATCATCTTCTGGAAACGTTATTTTTTCTGGAGCTACTTCTAATTCCTTGGACACCTCTTCTCTTGAAGGCGTAACTGAAATCTTTCTTTTAATTTGTTCCTGCTCTGATTTGGTCTTTTTCAGAGGAGTAACTTTAAAGGTTTTATCTTGAGCTGTCCTAACCATTTGCTGGTCTTGGTCAACTAGACTAGGTGGAGGTTTGGTGAGTTCCTTTTCTGGTTTTTGTGGAGATTCTGATTCCTTCTTTGCCTTTTGTCCTCTGTCCTTTATGGATAGTGCTTCATCCGTCAACGTATCCTGAGACAATCTACTTTCCTCACCAACAACTGTAGAATCTAGTTTTTCTGGTGCGTCTGCAAGTCGTTCAAAAGTTTCCGTCAGCACTGGTGTGAATGAAACTTTTCTGTCAAATTGTTCCTGCTCTGATTTGGTCTTTTTCAGAGGCGTAACTTTAAAGGTTTTATCCTTAGCTGTAGTAACTCTCAGCTGGTCTTGGTCAACTAGAATCTCTGGAGGTTTGGTGAATTTGAGATCTGGTTTTTGTGGAGATTCTGATTCCTTCTTAGATTTTTGACCCCTATCCTTTGGAGGAATTGATTCCTTTGTAGGAACAGCTAACCTGCAATTTCCATCATTGACATCAGAAAATGCCTTTTTTTCTGGACTGAATTCCAATTCCTCAAATATTTCCTCGCTTGAAGGTAGATCTGAAATATTTATTTTAATTTGTTCCTTTTCTGATTTGGACATTGTCAGAGGAGTTACTTTAAGAGTTTTACCTTTAACTATGCTAACCGTTAGCCGGGCTTGTTCAACTAAAATTTGAGGAAGTTTTGGTATATCGCCTTGAAATGCTGCAATTTCAGATTCACTTTCGTTTGCATTTTGTTTTGCTTTAATAGTCTCTGTTTCTAACCCATCAGTAACAGATAAATCATGACAGATTTTTTCTTGTTCTTCCTGTTCACGTAGAATCCCGTTGTGGGATTTCCTTTTTTTGCTGACATCTTCTCCATCCTTATGATGCATTTTCATGTTTTCTTCTGATTCTTCTCTCTCCGTGAACTTCTCTTCAGAGGATGTGAAATTGATCAGGATTCTCTGAACTCCTGCATTTATACGAGTGGGAGGATGAAGGTCATTGAGAAGTGTGAAGAAGAAGCACCATGAAGCAGTGCCAAGAGGTTAGGAAAAATGTAATCCATAAAGACTTTGATTTAAATAGGACAATCACTGAAATCATAAGAGAGCAGTAAAAACATTGAGGACGAAGATGTACCTCTGTCCGGTTGTTTTTCTGCAATCTCAACCTGTGATTCAGGAGCCAGAGCAGCAGGAATGCTTGGGGGGACCATCAGCACCTTGACTTCATCTTATTTTTTTTGATGCACAAAATTAATATTTGAGAAAGAAAAAAGAGGAGGAAAGAGGGATGAAAAAAATAACCCATTTGAAGAATACAGAATATGACGACGACACTGGACGAGCATGACAATGTGACATGAAGTGAAATGAACACACAAAAATTAGGGCTGCTGGGGTTGGATAAGAACACCAAAACATTGGTGTAACATGAACAACATGAAGATGGCGTCAGATCTCTGTACCTTTGGAAACTGTTTGTGGAGAAATCTGTTTCTTCTCCAGCTTTGAAGGCTTGCTCTCAACCACATCCATTAAAATGTCTCTTTCTTCTCTTCTCTTTCCCGCTTCCTGCAGCCAGATTGGTTTGGGTTCATCTCTGTCCAGATACACTCTCTCCATTTTTGCTGTCTCCTCTTCAGTCATGCTTGACCTCTCAAGTTTGATATCTGTTACTGACTCTTTCAGTTTTTCAGTCGGGTCCTTCCTCTTTGTGGTAATTATAGCACCAGCTACCTCATGTTTCTTTACGGGTGCTGGTCTAACTTGACCCCTGTCCATTCTACCGGTTTTCTCTTCTAGAGTAACTTCTAGTGGTTTGTCTTTAACTTCTCTAGGCTTGGAGGTAACTTTCTCAGCTCTAATGCCTGGTATTATGTCCCTGTGGATGGCTTCTGAAAAAGTATTTGTTTCAGTTCCCAGCCTCTCAGCTGGTTGCGCTGCTTCTCCACTGACGATAGTTAATGAATGTGTAGCTTTATCTTCATCTGTGCTTAAAGGGCTGTCTTTTACTAACTCCATTTCTCTGACGGCAACCATCTCCTCAGTGTTTCCTATTTCCTGCTCAGTTCCTTTTCTAATTGTGGTTTTGATGCTGAAACTCTCTTTTTCTGGCTGAGTTCTGACTGATATACTGTCTCTCCACTCTGCTACAATTCCTTCTGCTGGTGATTCGATAGACCTGACAACAAGCTTCCCTTCAACGTTTTCTTTGCTGGGTTTACATTCCAGCATTGTGGCCTCCCCACTTTTGTCATATTCCTGGGCCACAACAATAGCTTCTTCAATTTTGGGGATAATTGTGCTTTTCGTCTGTTGGGTTTCCTTCCTCTTGTCAGGAACAGTCATCTCACCCCTTAGTTCAGATTTGTGATCGTGTTTGTTCAGCTTTTCTTTTGCACTTAAGACATCGACCTCTGATAAAGACACAGCTGGCTTGTAGAGGGAAGCCACTTGATCCTCGTACAAGACTTTTGCATGTTCTTCCGTGACCTCTGTGTGTTTCCACACCTTCTCTGTGGAGGACAGTTTCTCTGTGACATCGTAAATATCCTGCATCTTCTGAACTTCCTTTTGTGCTTCAATCTTTACAACACTTGTAGAAGCTGGAGCGACGGAAGATTTAAGAGCTGTCGAAGAGGAGGCGTCATGTTACGGCGCCAAGAGATGATGACAAACACAAAGACAAACATCAGTGTTAGAAAGACAGACATTATTTAAGGGCTAATGCTTGATCTGATCATCCACCTGTTGTGTATTAGCATCAAGATGTGATTAAAGTACTCCATCGTGTTTTCAGGTCTACCTTTTTCTGGAGGAGATACTTTTTTCTGTTGCTCCATCTCTGCAGGCAGAGTCTTCTCAGTCTTCTTAGTTTCTATTTCTTTTAAATAATTCAGTTTTAATCCAAGATGTTGCATGACCAGAAGACCATTTTAAGAGAAGAGAATGTGTACAGTTAAAAATACAAGAAATAACAGACATTTTAAGAAGAGATAAGACATTAAACAATGGTGCAATGATGTTATAAATTCCCTTGAAGAAGTTAATTCTGTGCTCTTTCAGTCAGCCTTCCATTAAATCTATTGAAAATCTGTAATACGCTCAAAACATAAATGTTGATTCTAGTTGAACCAACGGATGCTTTTTAAGTCATAAAACCAAATAGTTTGCTGTTAAACATGATGTTACTTTCATTGCTGTCTTCAGAAGTGAGATCCACCCAAAAATGCAAAAAGAAGTTAGTTTAAACAGAATAATTTCTCAGCCTGAATTCAGCTTATGATTTCTCATCTGAATTAAAAATAATCAACTCGGCTCGGTGGCGCAGTGGTTAGCACTGTTGCCTCACAGCGAGATGGTCGCGGGTTCGTCTCCGACTTGTGGCCTTTCTGTGAGGAGTTTGCATGTTCTCCCCGTGTCTGCGTGGGTTCTCCCCGGGTTCTCCCCGTGTCTGCGTGGGTTCTCCCCGGGTTCTCCCCGTGTCTGCGTGGGTTCTCCCCGTGTCTGCGTGGGTTCTCCCCGGGTTCTCCCCGTGTCTGCGTGGGTTCTCCCCGTGTCTGCGTGGGTTCTCCCCGTGTCTGCGTGGGTTCTCCCCGTGTCTGCGTGGGTTCTCCCCGGGTTCTCCCCGTGTCTGCGTGGGTTCTCCCCGTGTCTGCGTGGGTTCTCCCCGTGTCTGCGTGGGTGCTCCCCGGGTCTGCGTGGGTTCTCCCCGTGTCTGCGTGGGTGCTCCCCGGGTCTGCGTGGGTTCTCCCCGTGTCTGCGTGGGTTCTCCCCGTGTCTGCGTGGGTTCTCCCCGGGTTCTCCCCGTGTCTGCGTGGGTTCTCCCCGTGTCTGCGTGGGTTCTCCCCGTGTCTGCGTGGGTTCTCCCCGTGTCTGCGTGGGTTCTCCCCGTGTCTGCGTGGGTTCTCCCCGTGTCTGCGTGGGTGCTCCCCGTGTCTGCGTGGGTGCTCCCCGGGTCTGCGTGGGTTCTCCCCGTGTCTGCGTGGGTTCTCCCCGTGTCTGCGTGGGTTCTCCCCGGGTTCTCCCCGTGTCTGCGTGGGTTCTCCCCGTGTCTGCGTGGGTTCTCCCCGTGTCTGCGTGGGTTCTCCCCGTGTCTGCGTGGGTTCTCCCCGTGTCTGCGTGGGTGCTCCCCGGGTTCTCCGGCTTCCTCCCACCACCAAAAACATGCAGCTCAGGTGGATTGGTGACGCTAAATTGCCCGTAGGTGTGAGTGTGTGTGTGGCTGGTTGTGTGTCTCTGTGTTGTCCTGCGATGGACTGGCGGCTTGTCCGGGGTGTAGCCCCGCCTCTCGCCCACTGACTGCTGGGATTGGCTCCAGCTTGGCCCGCGACCCGATAACGGATTAAGCGGTTGGGAAATTAATGAATAAACAATTCATTTTAATGTTAACTCTTAAGGTTGACGCACAATGCTTTTCTGGAGTTTACATTACATAAAGATAAAAAATATATTTGCAATTAACAAATGTACATTTTAGTTCTTCCGTTCTTCTACGTGTTATATTATTTTAGTCGCGTTTACAAGATTAGTGTGTTTGATTTGTGGGCTAAACAAACACGATTTCTTTGGGAGTTTGCGTTTAGATTAACGCACCACATCCTGTAACTGGACCATCACCAATGATTTACATGCAAGAAGATAAAGAGAATGATGTAAAGAGTTGAGGTCTGCCTCAGCTGTACCTTTAAGAAGAGTTTCTTCTACATCCTGTTTAGGTTTAGCTTCAGGTCTTTTCTCAGCTGTTCTTGTTGGAACTGTTTTATCAGCAGAGATCTTCTCTGTTTGTTTCTTGGACAGACTTTCAGTCTTTATTTCCACAACTTTTCTCGGCTTATCCACAGATGGCTTCTTCCCGGGAGTCCTGTCTTCTTCAATCACCATCTGAGGAACTTTTAAAGGCATCCTATGAGCTGGACCCTTCTCTGCCACTTTTTCTTCAGGTACATTTTCTGTAACCCTTACAGGTATTTTTTCCAGAACCTTCTCAGTTACTGCTTCTGTAACCTTGATGGGTACCTTTTCTGGAATCACTGGATGTACCTTTTTTGGGAGCATTACAGGTACCTTTTCTGGAACCTTTTCAGGAACATTTTCTGCAACCTTTACAGGTACTTTTTCTGGAAGTTTTTCAGATACCTTTTCTGCAACCTTTACAGGTACTTTTTCTGAACGCTTTTCAGATACCTTTTGTAGAATTTGTTCAGGTGCTTTTTCTGGAACTTCTTCAGATACTTTTTGCGGAACCTTTACATGTATGTTTTCTAGATGCATTTCAGATATTTTTTCTGGAATATTTCCAGGTGCTTTTTCTGGAACCTTTTCTAGGATATTTTGTTGAATCTTTTCCGGTGCTTTTTCTGCAGCCTTTATGGGCACTTCTGGAACTTTTTCAGGCGATTTTTCTGGAATCTTTTCAGGTACTTTTCCTGTAACCTTTACAGGCACTTTTTCTGGAACATTTTCAGGTGCTTTTTCTGCAACCTTTATGGGCACTTTTTCTGGAACCTTCTCAGGTGCTTTTTCTGGAACCGTTTCAGGTATTTTTTCTGGAATCTTTTCAGGTACTTTTCCTGTAACCTTTACAGGCACTTTTTCTGGAACCTTCTCAGGTGCTTTTTCTGGAACCGTTTCAGGTATTTTTTGTGGCATCTTTTCAGGTACTTTTTCTGCAACCTTTATGGGCACTTTTTCTGGAAGCTTTTCAGGAGCTTTTGCTGGAACCTTTACAGGCACCGTTTCTGGGACATTCTCTGGTACCTTCTTTGGAATGTCCTCAAATTTCCTCTCAGGTGCCATTATCTTCTCTGGGACCCTCTCAGGGATCACTTCCTTCACCTTAGGTTTCTCTAGAGGTCGTCTCTCAAGTACTGTTTCAGGTATTTTATCAGGAAGCCTTCCAGGTTCAGTTACCAACACAACTACGTCATCAAACACCGTCTGGGATACTTTTACAGGCATCTCTTCAGGTAAAAGTATAGGTTTGGGCTTCAAATCTTCAAAAGGATTTGACAAAAAAAAAATAGAAATTCACAGGACATGACTATTGAAGAAATTGAAAATGTGCTGGCGCACAAATAAGGATGTATTAAACAAAGGAGAATGCAATTCTCCTAAATCATCTAAGAAAGCATGAAGTGCTTATAGTTTCACTTCAAGTTGGCACAAGAGGATAATTCATGGAGAAACTAAAATCGATCGTAAACATGTTTTCAGGAAAGTCTCGTCCATAATTCAGACCTACGTATAAAGGTGAGCAACATAGCCACACCTCCTCTTTTGTTTTAAAGCTAAACAGACTCAAAGACAACAATCAAAACAGAAGCTAACAAACATAATTAGAAACACAAAAGTACCTTTCTCTGTCTTGGTTGGCTCTTCTTTGGGAAGAACAACAGGGGATTCTGGTTTCTTGACAACTTTTTGAGGTTGGGGTATTTTTTCCTCCACAGCCACTTTAAAGAGTATCATAATATATATTAGAAACCAATCAATGTATTGAAGCTGAATACAATCGTTAGATAGATACTAACACTCTATCGAGTGAAAGACTAGAAGAAGTCAGATCATGCTGTGATCATGTCACTTTGCCAGAACCAGACATTAAACACACTCCAGTGAAACTTCAGGTTTAGGAATGAGGATAGTGGTTACATGAAAGGAACCGTAAACAGAGGATCAATAGGCACTCAAGGAGCATCACCAGAGTTAGAGTTAGATGGTGAAGTTACACATTTACAAGATCAGTATACCTTTCTTTGGTTCCTTTGAGCTCGGAGTCGGTTCTGGTTTTGACACTTTCCCTTCAGCTTCATCTTTTTTTACTTTCGGTTCTGGTTTGGCAACTTCAGGTTCTTGCTTTGTTATAGGCACCTCAGGCCTAAGGACTTCTGGTTTTTGGTTTTCTGGTGCTGGTTTATAAATCGAATGCTCTTGCTTGGTGACAACAGGTTCTGGTTTTGTTACTGCAGGCTCGGATTTACAAACTTCTGGTGTTGTTTTTTCTGGTTCTGGTTTAGGAACTTTAGGTTCTGCCTTGGAAGCAATAGTTTCTGGTTTTACTACACGAAGCTCTGGTTTAGAGACTTCTGGTTTTGGTTTTGGAACTGGAGGTTCTGGCTCCGTGGCACAAGGGTCAGGTTTACTGATGTCAGGTTTGGGTTTTGCTTTTCGGACTTCAGGTTCCTGCTTGACCTTTGCCAGCTCTGTTTTTGAAGGCTCTTCGGGGACTTTTAGGGAATATTTAGATTGATTTAGACATAACAGAATATAGTTAGCACATGTAGAAATCTGAAGATTCGCTTCAGTACTCGAAGCTTCGCACAGTTAAGGTATTTTAGTCATCGGGACAGAAACTTGCAGACAGCAAGTCTTAACAAACACACAAATCAAGCAAGAAATACCTGTGGATGGTGGTGCCACTGGTTTCTTTACTGGTCCTGGCTTAGGTTCAGACTCCAGCTCCACTGGTTTAGCTTGGGGTTCTGCACTGAACGCTGGTGTGGGTGCAGGCTGTGGTTTCTGTTTGGGTTCAGGCTTTGGTGCAGGGGAGACTTTTTTGGGTTCGACTGGTACCTGAGGCTTGCGCTCATCTTCAGGTAGGCAACACAGATATTACCAAGGTTAGCATGGCATCAGTAGTAGCACTTAAGAGGTACAAAGACGGGCTCGGAAGAGTGTTTTCCAGAGAAGCGTGCTGCTATAAAACAAGTGAAGCAGTCAATGCAAGCTCCTACTGAGGATGCTGGGAAAGAGGAACAAGAACAAACCTTTGGTAAGTACTCCAGGCCTCTCTTCAAGCAGCGAGGGAGGAGCAGGCTTCTTCACCTCTTCAGGTGCTTTTGAGGTCATTCAAACACATTAAATAAATAAAATCATAAATATGATAATAAGTAGTTTGACTGAACTGAACAGAAATGATCAGCATTAGGACAATATTATCTGTAACGGCTCCGGCTTTACCTTTGGGAGCAGGAACAGCCTTCTTTTCTGGGATTGAAACTACAGGAACCTTTTCCTCTGTTGGCTTTTTGGCCTCTGGTTCTTTATAGTTACGTGAAAATTAAAAATGTTATGGAATGTTACAGACAACAAGACAGCATACAGATGGTATATTCTTTCAAAGGACAGAGCGCTGAGCTGATCAGTCGTACCTTGTGCTGCAATTTCGTCTCTCATTGCAACTTTTTTGGTCTCCACTGTGTCCTCTAATGGAACTCTGTCATCTAAAGGTGAGCAAGCACACAGGGACATGTCAAGAGTCATCACTGTCCTGCACCACCTCCCTGTCCATGTCCCAGTGTTAATGAAAAACATAGGACAGTTTCCATTTTGTAAAAGAAAATTACCATTGGGTGTTTTAATTAGAAAATTGTCGATTAAAACCAGTCATTTATGTGGATTTCTTGTTGTTGCAAATATAGTATTTGTGTAGTCTTAACCAGTTTTAGATTGGTACGTATCATGTATTTGGTAACAATCTTAAATTGATCATCTACAATAATTGATTTGATGAAAATCAGGAAAATTGTCAACTAATCAGAGATTTTAAAGACAAACATGAAACGTTAGAGTTCAAAGACAGAGCCTTGGCTAAGAGTGGCTCAGACCGAATTAGTTCTTGATGATCTAGTCCCGTACCTTCAGTTGAGGACACCGTCTCTTCTGTCCAGCTTGCAAACTCCACTGACAAACAGACAAGTGACAGAAGACAACAGGGGTAAGGAAATCATTTTGTGTTCACAAACCAATGACATCATGTCACAGTTTAGTCATGATGCAAACAGGACAAACAATTGCTATTATACCACATTAATCAGTCTTCAATGTTAGCATCATTAACATCACCAGTACAAACTGCTATGCACTGGTTTGTACTGGGCCATTAAGATGAACTGGTGAGTGAAGTGGTCGTGCACAGAAGTAGAATTAGTAAATACCTCTATGCTCTTCTTCATACTGATAGAACTCAGCAGATTCTTTAAAGACACAAAACATGTGCATTTCATTTTTCATAAAACCTGATAGAACTGGCCATTGATGAATCGTGAGCCCAGCCTTACCTTGGATTGCCACTGATGTTGGCACCTCTGGTCTCTGAACTGAGGAGTCTGTCACATCTACAGGAATGTGGGTCACACCAAAACATGTTGAAAGCCAAAGTCACAGCCGTTAAAAAGACTTATCGTTTTGGGTTTACTGCACAATAAAAGGACAGTTGGACATTTCAGTATATCTTCCTTTCTCTGTGTTTCCCAGAGCTGCTGTCAGCTAGCATGCTCCATATGCTAACCAGGTTGTCCGCATGGGACCGAACCCTAAATTAAATCAATTATATTTGTGGCTGCTTAGTTTCCCCAAGCTTCCAGGGTTAGCATTGGGCTATGCTGAACGCTTTGATCAGGTCCTGCCCCAGCAGCTGTAGCAGCTGTTAACAGTTCACAGCTAATAATTTGGACATAAATAAAAAGCTACCATCATGTTGGCTATCTGGTTTCTTCTTTAACTTTTAGACAAAGAATCAACCCAACTCCACCTACCCCCAAAAACCACGAACACAAGACAGAATGCAGCGATTATAGTGGCATTGTCCTACAATCGAATGACAGGGATGCTAAAGTAGCCGAATTATGGCTAACATTTATATAAATCTGGTGAAAAGGGAGAGTAGGAGGACTTGATAAAATGCCATAATAAAGTTGTAGAAGATAAAAGACTCACCCAGCGGCACCATCGCTAACTCGATTTCTGTGAGAATGAGAGAGTGAACATGGTGTGAAACACTCAGAGATCCAAACGCTGAACACAAGCAAACAGATGCCGCCTGACTAGGAACTGTACCTTTGCCAGACAAATAAAGCTCAGCTGTGCTCTTAGCCTCTCCTCGGGGTTCCAACCTCACAATCACTGAGTACACGCCTACAGGGTCATCAACGAAGACGTTTAACACTCAAATCAGAAAAACACTGAGGACAAAGTCTGAGGCGCCGTGAGTGTGGCCTTTGGGGCTTGGTGGTGCTCTACACACCTTCGTCTTCGATGGACACATTTCGTATGACCATGAAATGTCTTCGGCCCTCACTGGTGAAGTTGTACTTAGGGCTCTCTCTCAGTTCCCAGGTGTCTTTGTACCACGAAACAATTGCATTGTCGAAAGACACTTCACACTCAAAGGTGGCCGATTGGCGCTCGTTGACTTCAATGTTGTGGATACGTTTGGTGAAATGAATTTGTTCAGCTAAAACAGATAAAGACGTGAATGGGAGTGTGAAAGAACACAAACGGGAGTTTCACATCATCCACAAGGTTAGAAAGGAGGAAGGTTTGCAGGGGATTATTTGGAGGTATGGAGATACACTAAGATGGACGTGGCCAGTGAGGTCATTATACTCATGAGGAGAGGCTTGAATAATGACACAACAAAGCAAGACGACCCCCAGAAGAAAGAGGGTGAAGTGAGAATGTCCAGCCTTCAAAGAGGTTAGTGCACGGACAGAACGTCACCACGTCGAGAAGGCTGCGGCACTAGTTCCAGGTACAAACCTTCCACCCAGAGATCGGCCGAGGACTCCAGGTGCTGGTATCTGCAGGCATATCTGCCCTGGTCCTCAGGCTTCAGCTCACTGATGAGAAGCGTCTGAACCTTGTGCTTCACCTCTGATGTGTACCTGCCCTTCATCTCTAACTGTTTGCCATTTTTAAACCACTGAGCCTCTACATTAGGGATGGACAACTGACAGGACAGCATACACGACTGGCCTTCCTTACCCGAAGTGTCCTGCAGATGCCTCTCAACTTCCGCCTCTGAAAGACATAGCAGAGAGAAAGGTGTTAGGGTGCCACCAATATGAAGACATGCCCAGGTTCACGCTCTGACATCTGCCGGCATGCTGGCGAGTTCATCACGCCACGATGCTTGTGATAAAGGCTGCAGAAATGTTGCTGAAATCTGTAGTAGGAAGACATTATTCTGTCCACCTGGTAGGAATGACCTGCAACATTCCCAATAAAGAAAACAATGCACAAAATGTCACTTCAGACTTTAATTCCATGTTTCTATTATTCTAGTCAAATGTTCCACTATGTCTGTGAACCTTGGAACCAGAACCTCAGGAGGAAAAAAGAGTCGAGATAGAGATCTGGAGGACTTCGGACACAAATTGAGCTTCATCTCCAGAAAGCGGCAATTGTAAATATTCATATTTAACTGGACTATTCCTTTGTAGGAAAGAACCTTGAAATCGTGAATTTTATTAGAATATGAAAAGGGTCAAATTGACTTCAGAATTAAACTTGCTTACGAGGACGGGAAAGAAAACATAGATGTGTTAAATGTTCTTGAAGGCATTGTGAATGTTGCATTTAAATTTCATTTCAACAGATACTCTTGCATGAAACACAACTTGCCCTGTGAATAATGCTGATGCCATTGTTAATACTATTGCTAATGGTTTACATCACAATGTTGAATCCATTCCTTAAACTTCTGCAGGACCGCTCTGCTGCTGCATCATGAACGGACCCCTACCACTAGCCTTTAGTATTTGCACTCATGATTATGGGAGGCAGGTGTGTACCAGTTGCTCTGATAGCTTAACCTGAAGGTAACTGACGTGTGGAACATACTGACCCATGACAGTAAGCTTGGCGCTTGAGATGTGAGGCCCACAGACCACTCGGTAGTTGCCCTGGTCAGACACCTGGCATTTGTTGATCCTGAGCAAGTGGCGGTCGCCAATGACACTGATGTCGTACTTGTCATTGGTATCCAGTTTCTGGGTGCCCTTGTACCAGGACAGGGTGATTTCAGGGTAGTTGATCTTTATCTGGCACTCAAACACTGCATCCTTATTGGTGAAGACAGACTGACTGGAAATGTCCATCACCACGGTTACAGGCTGCAACAAACAGTACACCACTCTTTAACCTTACAGTCGTGTCCTGACCCAGATGGAGATAGAACAGGTTGTGTGCTGACCTCTGTCCGCTCCATTCTCTTTTGCAGGTCAGCCACCAGTCGTGCCATGTCCTCATCCGACGCTCTGTCTCCACGTTCCACTTCCTGTCAACAGCATATATGTTTCAACATTAGCTCTCTCTCAACAGCAATAGTTCAATTCAATTCAGTTTTATTTCTATAGCACCAGATCATAACAGGAAGTCGTCTCAAGGCACTTTACAGGAGTAGCAGGGAAAGACAGAACCCAGCTTGACCCACAAGAGCAAGGAAAAACTTCCTTTTAACAGGCAGAAACCTTGGACAGAACCTAAGGCTCATAGTGGACGGCAATTTGTCTGGACCGGCTGGGTTGAGAAGAAGAGAGAGACAATGACAGAGAGACAGAGACCAGGACAGGTAGGAGGAGGGTCAAAAACAAAGAGATGAATAGAGAGTGCTAGAGAGAGAGAGAGAGTTCTTGCCAACAACAACTGCTCTGTCATTTACCGGTCTTCCACTTTCTTCCTCTTTCTCTTTTTTGAGCTGCTCGATAGCCTGCAGCAGGCCTCTGTAGTCGGTGATGCCATACATCCGGGCGTATTTCTCATATTCTTTTGAGTCCACATTCCTCAATAGCTCAACAATATCAATGTCTTTCTCCTCCTGTGGACTCTTTTGTTTTGATGGTGTCCTGAGAATTAATTGAAAAAATGAAAGCAGAAGCTGAATTGAAGAAGGCAGGTGTGATTTGTTTCCTGCATGCCGACACGTTCATACGAAAGGTTTTCGATGCTGAAAACCACCAAGTGCTCTTGACCAAATTGAAACAAACAAACTTTTCCCGACGACCTTTAAATTGGTTAAAATCCTATCTTGCCTCAAGACAACAATGTGTGAAAATAAATGATGCTAAATCAAAAATCTAGAACTGTGGGTGTACCACAAGGGTCAATATTGGGCCATCTGCTGTTCTGTCTATACATGAATGATTTACAAGAAATCAGCATAGAAACCAGCGTCCAATTGTATGCAGACGATACAATCATTTATGCAACAGCAGAAACCCCGAAACCAGCTTCAGATGTGTTGAACAGGCAGTCAGTATATCTCAGTGGCTGCTGACTTTAAATGACCCTAAAGTGCACGGGAGGAACTTAAAATCAATATTGATAAAAATACAATTGAGGAGGTTTAAGTATGAATTTAAGTATTTGGTGTGATTTTAGACTCTAAACTGAAGTTTGATGCTCATGTCAGGAAAATGTCTCAGACCCTCAAGACAAGCTTAAATTGTTTCAGTATGACTCCACCCTGTATGTGGACTCAGGGTGCACGTATGATTACACCCTGTATATGGACTCAGGGTGCACGTATGATTACACCCTGTATGTGGACTCAGGGTGCACGTATGATTACACCCTGTATGTGGACTCAGGGTGCACGTATGATTACACCCTGTATGTGGACTCAGGGTGCACGTATGATTACACCCTGTATGTGGACTCAGGGTGCACGTATGATTACACCCTGTATGTGGACTCAGGGTGCACGTATGATTACACCCTGTATATGGACTCAGGGTGCACGTATGATTACACCCTGTATGTGGACTCAGGGTGCACGTATGACTCCACCCTGTATATGGACTCAGGGTGCACGTATGATTACACCCTGTATGTGGACTCAGGGTGCACGTATGACTCCACCCTGTATGTGGACTAAGGGTGCACGTATGATTACACCCTGTATGTGGACTCAGGGTGCACGTATGACTCCACCCTGTATGTGGACTCAGGGTGCACGTATGACTCCACCCTGTATGTGGACTAAGGGTGCACGTATGATTACACCCTGTATATGGACTCAGGGTGCACGTATGATTACACCCTGTATGTGGACTCAGGGTGCACGTATGACTCCACCCTGTATGTGGACTCAGGGTGCACGTATGACTCCACCCTGTATGTGGACTCAGGGTGCACGTATGACTCCACCCTGTATGTGGACTCAGGGTGCACGTACCTGAGGCTTTTCCCATCAAAGCTGAAGAGCGCCTGACGGCGTGAGACTGAACTGCATGTATGGACTTGGGGTGGACGGTGGTCAGATACAGTAAGTCCTTTCTTCTTTCTTTGTATGTGTATTTAGTATGTATTTTTCTACTGTTAACTATTTATGCATCTTATGTCTTTTATTAGCACCTCTAAAAGCCTAACGATGGGCGGGGCTGCCAATTAGCCTGTGGCTAGAAGCCTTATGTACATAACATATTGGTGGCAATGTTTTTTGTACGGTCCCTGCCAAATACACAAATACACTAATACACAAATAAACATTTGACAGATGAACTCACTTCTTCAGTTTGGCTCGGAGGTCTCCCTCAGGCAGTACGGACCCCGTTCTCTCCTCCACATGCAAGTCAGAGCAGCTCTCGATCTCCCCGACCTTACTGGAGGCCACACACCTGTACTGACCCGAGTCCGACCTGGTCACTTCTCTGATCTCAAGCTTGGCCTCCTGACCCCTCTGTTCGATTGAGATCCGCCCACCGTGCGTCATCTGCCTCCACTTTCCCTTCATCCACTTCACACTGGGGATGGGCTCGCCGCCAACCTTGGCGATGAAGGTGGCGGTGCCCCCTGTGGAGCAAGAGGCAAACGGGAAGAAACACGAGAAGGACATTCAGTGCCACGGAAATACCACGACAAAGATTAGGAAGAACTTTGATCTGATGGACTCAGTCCGTCTCACTCTCGGTGACGTGGATGGCTTTGGGCTCCTCGATGAAGAAAAGCTTGTCCAGTTGTTTGGGCGGGGCAGCAGCTGGAGCTGCTCCCGGTTTCTCTGCAACATCACAACGTTTACTTTTCATTAGCATAGCATTGTTTCTGTTGCCAGCAGTTTACGTTACGTGCTTACGAATATATAATAATGATAATAATAATAATAATAGGTTACTGGAGGATCATCTACACATTGTTCACTTAACCCAAATCCTGAATTGCTCTTTTCTGGTTTGTTGCTTCATAATTCTCCTACAAAAACCTCAAGAAACATCCAATGATGATTAAATTAATTTAAAGTGCTGGTGCTGTGCAATAGTACAATACAGCAGTACCTTGACATACCAGTATAATTCGTTCCGGGACCGAGGTCGTAACTCAAATCGCTCGTATGTCAAATCAATGTTTCCTAAATGTAGTAACTGAAATCAATTGAATCTGCTCCAACCGTCCAAACACTCAAATCAACGCTGATAATAGGAAACAACATTTCTATTGTTCTGGAAACACAAACAGCGATATAATAAATGATCTACAGGATTACTGTAAAATAAAATGTCGAGCGGGGAGGAGGACGGTACGTAACACTATGCAGTAATTGTACCTTACAGGTACTCGTACATAAACTTAGACATAGTCGTTCTGCCTCTGGAAGGCTTTGTGTTCTTGACAGAATCCTTCTGGTTTGTAGGATTGTACATGATGATGTACTCCCCTCGTACTGGCGTGTCCCATCACTTACGGACACCACGGTCATGTTGATCGATAATTTCATGCCTCATCTCCATCATCATCATCGTCTCATCCTCACCACTCGCTTTCTCTGGGCCCATCACTGATCAGGAATACTCACAGGTACAGCCAGAATCAGGACGGAAGGTGGAGAACACCTGGACCGAACTGAACGCTAAACTCGGACAAATAGCGCCACCATCTAGAAGTTACTCGCGTCTCAAAGCAAAATCCTGCTCCAGGTTTGCTCGTGTCTCGGAACACTCGTATGTCGAGGTACTACCGCATTGTACTGCTGGGAGTGGAGATCTGTCTGGTCCTACCTCTGACTGCGGCTCTGGCCTTGCAGAACTCGCTGCCAGTCGAGTTGCTGGCCTTGCACAGGTAGTCACCGGCATCGTGCCTAGAGGCGGGGCTAATCTCCAAACAGGCCGTCCCAGCAGAGAAGCTGATCCTGGTGCTACCGGCTGATGTGAGGTCCTTCCTGTCCTTCATCCACTGGATCTTCAGAGGAGGAGATCCACACACGTGACACCTTAGACTCAGCTTCTCGCCCTCGTCCACGGTCACTGGTTCGAGAGGGACATCAAACACTGGCGGCTTCTTGGCCTCTGCAAGGAGATAACAGTCTTGATAAACTTTTTGAAATCCTTCCCAACTAAAAAAAACTGAAATATATTCATGAATAAAACAGCTTCAAGCAAGTTGACAAAATCCAAATTCGCGGTGATTCTTTAGTGCGATTACTTTTGAGCGACGTATCTTCTTTATTGGATTCTATTAATTACCCCAAATAGCAGAAACAGTCACTTTTGTATTCCCTTTGCTGACCTTGTGGAATTTTAAACAAAACGAAACTAACAGTTTGGAATATGCGAAGCAATTTCACAATCAAATTTAAATAATTATGAGAAATACATTTCAAAATTGTAATCACAAATATATTTGCGCTTCGTATCTCTTTATTTGATCCTACAAAGCCTGCGGACCCGTAATGACAACTCAAATGCTGTGTGTGTTGTGTGTGTGTGTTTGTGTGTTGTGTGTGTGTTTATGTGTGTGGTTACAGAAAGCAGAACATTTTGAATTAGTTTTATGCATAGCTGTCATCTAATAAGGTTTTGCCGTATTTTCGTACGGGAAAACCGGATTTCTGTGCGGTACGCCGTGCTGTGGAAATTAGTACGGAGAAATCTGTAAATACGGGAAAATGTAAAATAAAGGCGGGATTCTGAAAATACCGGCCAAAATGAAAAAGGAAGCCTCCAAAGGAAAAGTTAGCAGTTAGCAGACAAACTTCTCACTTTACAGAAGCATTTCTGCCACTTTTGAACTGCGATTCGACGCAGAAGGACACACTGATGGACAATAACCGCCCATCACGGTGAAAGCTGGTTCAAACCCACCTGAGATGGCCACAGTGATGTCACAGGAGGCTCGTCCAGCCTCGTTGGAGGCCAGACAGGTGTACCTGCCACTGTCTAACACCTGGCTGCTTTTAATGCAAAGCACAGCCACGTTGCTCTTGAAGGTGATGTCATAATTTTTGGAGCTGTAGATCTCAGAGTCGTCTTTGAACCAGCTGATCGCCATGGGCTGTGAGCCGGAAAGGCGGCCCTCGACCTTCAGCACTTTGCCCTCTGTGTCCTCGATGCTCTCCGAGGGTTTTTTGGTGAACACTGGAGGATTCTTCCGTTCTGGAAGCAGCAGAAATGTGAGAGTGAGGAGATGCGGCTGGACCTGAACGTCAAGGACGGCACGCCAGGTCCACGTACCTTTTACTGTGACGTCAGACGAACAAGAGTCCTTCCCCATGTCATTAGAGGCGTGGCAGAAGTATCTGCCTGTGTCAGCTTTGTCTGCCTTCACGATGGTCAGATGGGGGCTATTATCTACACAGCTGATCTTATAATTGCCCCCAGACCGAATGTCTTTGTGGTCTTTGGACCATGTAATCTTTATGGGGGCAGAGCCGGCTGAGTGACATTCAAGCTCAATGCTGTCACCCACTGTCACCTCCAGGGGTACCAACTTCCTGTCGAAGGCCGGAGGGTACCGGGGTTCTGTGGTGTCCATGTGGGGCGAGAGAAGACGAGAGAAGAACGTTCTGAATGTTCATGAATGCATCATTAAACACAAACACATTTGCTGTCACAAAATGCTCTTAACAGAAACCATTTCCATGGAACCGCAGCCCGAAGCTGAACTGGTCTCAGGTCAGACCGGGTCCTGCTCTAGTGTGAACCACAACCGCTGAGCCCGAAGGAGTCGTCTCCCATTGCCTAAAAACCTTTCATTTGTTTCTGCAGTCCGTTTGTTGTTCCATCTGTCCGTCTGTCCGTCCGTCCGTCCATCCTTCCATCCATCCGTCCCTCCGCCTATCCTTCATCCGGGTGTCCATTCATCCATCCGTCTGTCCGCCCGTCCTTCATCCGGCCGTCTGTCCGTCCATCCATCCATCCATCCATCCGTCCGTCCGTCCGTCCGGGCGTCCATCCATCCGACCATCCGTCCACCGTCCATTCATCCGTCCATCCATCCATCCGTCCACCCGCCAACAAACAACCACTGTGTCATGTTGTCCAGACCTTGTAGGGTGAGTTTAGCCCTGCAGGAGGCGGAGCCCACACTATTGGTGGCCACACAGGTGTACTCTCCAGCGTGCTTCATCTCGCACTGGTCAATCTGCAGGACGGCCGTGTTGTCGTCGTACAGCATAGTGACCTCCGGCGACGGCCTCTGGGGCTCGCCGTCCTTCAGCCATGACACCTCGATGGGCGACGATCCGGCGACGCGACACTCAATCCGGACGGCTTCGCCCTCCGTTTGATGCAGGCTGGTGATCTTCTTGGGGAAGGATGGTGGCGTTTTGGCATCTGGAAACAGGTGAGGCAATATTTACAGAAAACATTGATGGAAGGTAAGTACATATAATACTTAATTCTATAAGGAATATACAGTATATTTTGCGGTATAGAAAGTTGTTAAAACTAGATCAACTCAAATGTAACGGCTAAATGCTGATGAAAAGCTAATTCACTAACACTATCATTAAAGTACATTCAGTACCCTGCATTCACTTCTAGTACTCAAAATACTACGTTTGAGCTACACATGCATGCTTTTATTGAGAAAACGTATTCATGTTCAGGACTTTTGCTTGTTAATGAATATTTTAACTTTACACTTATTGCTGTCAAGCGATTAAAAAATGTGGATCTGTAATTAATCCATCTAATCAATCTCTTTTTTTTCTCCTGGATTAAAGAACAGGAGACTAGATAATGATCAGTCACATTATTAAGATGTTAAAATAAATACAGAAAATGTGTTCCTGATGTTTTTATTTGTTAAAATCACAGACTTTGAGATGGCGCACCAGGTTGAACACCGGCCCCCCAAAATGTCTGTGCACGCCCCCGCTACCCACTGCACCAACGTGCTGCCCTTGGATAAATGTACTGATCAAAACGACTCCAAATGGATAAACAAATAAGTCTTGATCATCATGTCTTTATCACTTTATTTATATATATATACTGTAAAGTTTATAGCATGTGGTTAAAACTGAAGAGCAAAGGATCCAGAAATCATGTTTTTGTGATCAGTGCTTGCGTGGGATCAGGAAGCGGATTGGTTCCCAGGTGCTTGGGTTCAGCCCCCCCGCAGTACCCTAGCCCCACCCATGTATATGAACAGACAAGTTCAGGTACGTTTAGATTGACATTATTTAAAGAGGCCACGAAACTAAACTTAAGCTTACCTAACACGTTGAGCCTGCAGATAGAGGAGGCGGAGCCTATCCGGTTCTCAGCTTTGCAGGTGTATTCTCCAATGTCGGCCTTGGTAGCTTTGCTGAGCTTCAGACAAGCAATGCCCTTTGAGAACTCTAACCTACAGGTGGGACTGGACCGGACTTTACCATCAGCCTTGAACCAGGACACCTTGATTTCAGGTGTGCCGGCCACCCGACACTTGAGACAGACGGTGTCTCCTGCTGTCACCTCCATGGGTTCCAGGGACTCCACAAAGTGTGCAGGCTCTACAGATCACCAACAAGAGAACACCTGTGAGAAGCCTGACGTCTGACGGTAGGAGGAGGTACTACATAGGTACTTCATATGTATTTGGTACTCAAGCTGTGAGGGGGTTAGGGTTCTGTGCAGTGTTCCGACTGGCTCGTGGTCCAAAGAGTAAATGGTTTGGAACATCTAAGTGTGTACATAAGAGTATTTATGTTTGATGCTTCAAACTGTAGTCGGGGTAGGTAAAGTATCTATACGAGTTCTTTGAACCACATCCTGAACAGCAGAACCTGTCGCCTGATGTTTGAAGATCACTGAAAAGTAAATTAAATTGAATACTCAAAGAAACTGAGTATTCAATTGTTTTTTTGAAATGTTATTCTAGCTTTATGAGCTTTTTGATTGATCAATAAAAGGGTAGATAGATTACGCCTATACAGCGCTTTGCAGCAGGCCTCACATTCACCCATTCCCACTCCGGTGGGCGACTGCTGCCATGCAAGGCGCTCCCGACCCACTGGGGCTGATTTAGGGTTCAGTGTCTTGCCCAAGGACACTACGGCACGTGGCCAGTCGGAGCGGAGATTTGAACTGCTAACTAGTCATTGCACCACCAATAATTTATTATTTACCATCAAAGAAGAGAAACCATCTCTGAACAGAGGAGGATTAAGACGCCATCTATCAGACACCTACGATGCAGCGTTGATCACCATCCCCAATCAGTTCATTGATCAGCAGAACTCACCGAGGACAGACACAGCTGTCTCGCATGTGTCTTTTCCAGCCTCATTGGACACCTCGCAGCGGTACCTCCCAGCAGCATCCTTGTCGTCGGTGCTCAGACACTCCAGGATGCAGCAGCTCTCTGTCGTCGTAACGTTGTACTTGTACGAAGCAAATATCTGCTGGTCATCTTTGTACCAGTTCACTGTGATCTTGGGGCTTCCCGTGTATGAGCACTCCAGAGTCAGCAGTTTGCCCTTCTCCACGGCCACGTCCTTCAGCCTCTTAGAGAACGCTGCTGGCTCTGAGGGATCAAACACCAGACGGATTAACATCAATCACTTTTGAGTGACGAGACGGAACCACAATGTGACATCAAGGCCAGCGCAATGCCATAGAGTAGAACTCCTAGAGCGCCTTGTCTGACGATAACGGTGCTGATAGTGGGATTCGATGATTCCAGAGTCAACGGGTGGGGGCTGAGCGATCTATATGATGAATGATCCATACTCTAAAACATCAATGGAATGAGTATGAGTAATATGTGCCTACATTGTTGTAATGATGCTGTAACTGCTCTTTAGAACGATGATCTCATTGGTCATTTGACCACCAATCAGGTAGCAGCTCCTTACAGACCCACCTGCAGCAAGTGGATCTACACACAGAGACCCTGTAATGGTGGGATAGGGTACTGACCTCTGACAGTGAGGTTTACCGGGCAGCTCTCCTTCCCAGCATCATTGATGATCTGACAGGTGTACTCTCCAGCGTGAGACCTGTCCACATTGAACAGCTCCAAAAGAACCTGGCTATCTTTCAGAGAGAACCTACAGCCCGGAACATCCAGGATCTCCTTTGCTCCTCTGAACCACTTCAGATTTAGGGGCGTGCTGCCTTTCACCATGGCTGAGAAGACCACATCAGAGCCTGGCATGGCATCCACCGGCTGTGGTGGCACCACAAAAGATGGAGGTTCTGGGTGTGGAGACAACAAACATGGTGGATGACAACTACGTACTGTACTTCTGGATTTCTATTCTCATTTGGTTTATTTGGCTTTAATCTCTTAATCCCTGCTCAAAAAGGAAACAGAATAATGTCCTGACCTTTTACAACCAGTGAGGCTGTGGTTTCACTGGAACCGGCCTTGTTGACAGCTTTACATTTATACAGTCCAGAGTCGGACAACTTCAGTGTGGGAAATTTGAGCGTGCAACTGTTGTCGCTGAAGGAAATCTCATAGTTTGGCCCGCTCTGGATCTCCTCCCCATCATGGTGCCAGGATATGGTAAAAGGGAGGGAGCCTGACACTTTGCACTCCATCTCTCCAGCTTGTCCAAAAACTGTGTTGCAATCTTTCAACTTCCTGGAGAAGGTCGGAGGTATGATCTTATCTGTTGGGGGTGGAGAGTTAGTAGCGTCAGGGCAAATGCAGATATTAATGCCCTGTCATTACGAGGGCTGGGCACGAAAGGCCAAAGCTGGATAGCACCGACAGCTGATGTCAGTAGCATGATTGATTTCTCACATTGACACTGACAACAATACCCAGCCCCAAATGCAGATAAAAATATACCAACCTAGGACAGTGAGATTAATTTTACTCAGATCCTTCCCGACCTCGTTCATAATTTCAAATATATATTCTCCTGAGTCTCTTCTCTCAGCAGCGAGCACATTCAAGCTGGATATCATGCGTGAAAAAGAGATTCTGTATTTCTTCCCAGAGGCCAGCTCAATTCCATCCTTGAACCACTTTGGCGTGAGGTCTGGGGTTCCACAGACTTTGACCTCGAGGGCGGCGATGTCCCCGGCTGTCACACTCAGGGTGTCGGGCTTGTCCACTATCTTAGCGGGTTCTGGAATCAGCAGAGAAGTAGAACAGAATGTTTTTGTATAGCCCTGTGACAGAAAGAGCAGTGATTGTGTATGAGAAAGAGAGAATTATATGGCTACAAACCTAGAACAGTCAATTTAGCAAAGCACTCCACACTCCCAGCATCGTTTCGGAGCTGGCAGGTGTATTTGCCTGCTGTGGTTGCATCAGCCTTAAAGACCTTAAGAGCAACATTCCCGTTCTCACAGGTGATTTTCCTGTTGTCACCGTCCCTGAGAATGTGATCCTTGTCTTGAACCCAGGACATAGTGATGGGTTCAAAGCCTTTTACAGTGGCCTCAAGGGTCACCTCATCTCCCAATATCACCGTCACATTTGACAGTTTCTTCAAAAAGGATGGTGGCTCTGAGGAGAGGACGAAAAACAGCGCAAAAGGGAAAGTCAGCGTGGCGACAAAATAATGTGAAAACCTATTAGTTGTGATTTTTGAATGAGGTCATCAAAAACATCCACTGACCTCGTAGTTTAATTGATGTCTGACAGGTGTCGCTTCCTACGCTGTTTGACACCTTGCACTCATATTTGCTGGCATCTGAGGGCTCAAGTCCAATGACGTGCAACGTAGCTGACCTGCCCTCGCTCAACATCTTATATTTCCTGCTCTCCATCAGAGGTTTCCTGTCTTTGAACCAGGTCATTTGGAAAGGAGGAGTACCGCTCATCTCACAGTACAGACTCACATCCTTACCCTTCAGCCCTTCAGTCGGCTGGGGGACTCTGATAAAGGATGGAGGTTCTACAAAAGGTTTAAGAGACCATTAAGAAGGCAGACAACAAAAAGACTCCATCAAAAAGTCTTAAAGCTGAGGTGGTTCAACTACAGGTAAGATGGTTAAACTCCAGCTGAGGTGGTTAAACTACAGGTAAGATGGTTAAACTCCAGCTGAGGTGGTTAAACTACAGGTAAGATGGTTAAACTCCAGCTGAGGTGGTTAAACTACAGGTAAGATGGTTAAACTACAGCTGAGGTGGTTAAACTACAGGTAAGATGGTTAAACTACAGCTGAGGTGGTTAAACTACAGGTAAGATGGTTAAACTACATCTGAGGTGGTTAAACTACAGGTAAGATGGTTAAACTCCAGCTGAGGTGGTTAAACTCCAGCTGAGGTGGTTAAACGACAGGTAAGATGGTTAAACTCCAGCTGAGGTGGTTAAACTACAGGTAAGATGGTTAAACTACAGCTGAGGTGGTTCAACTACAGGTAAGATGGTTAAACTCCAGCTGAGGTGGTTAAACTACAGGTAAGATGGTTAAACTCCAGCTGAGGTGGTTAAACTCCAGCTGAGGTGGTTAAACGACAGGTAAGATGGTTAAACTCCAGCTGAGGTGGTTAAACTACAGGTAAGATGGTTAAACTACAGCTGAGGTGGTTAAACTACAGGTAAGATGGTTAAACTACAGGTAAGATGGTTAAACTCCAGCTGAGGTGGTTAAACTACAGCTGAGGTGGTTAAACTACAGCTGAGGTGGTTAAACTACAGGTAAGATGGTTAAACTCCAGCTGAGGTGGTTAAACTACAGTTGAGGTGGTTAAACTACAGTTGAGGTGGTTAAACTCCAGCTGAGGTGGTTAAACTCCAGCTGAGGTGGTTAAACTACAGGTAAGATGGTTAAACTACAGTTGAGGTGGTTAAACTCCAGCTGAGGTGGTTAAACTCCAGCTGAGGTGGTTAAACTACAGGTAAGATGGTTAAACTCCAGCTGAGGTGGTTAAACTCCAGCTGGGGTGGTTAAACTCCAGCTGAGGTGGTTAAACTACAGGTAAGATGGTTAAACTACAGCTGAGGTGGTTAAACTACAGGTAAGATGGTTAAACTACAGGTAAGATGGTTAAACTCCAGCTGAGGTGGTTAAACTACAGGTAAGATGGTTAAACTACAGCTGAGGTGGTTAAACTACAGGTAAGATGGTTAAACTCCAGCTGAGGTGGTTAAACTACAGCTGAGGTGGTTAAACTACAGTTGAGGTGGTTAAACTCCAGCTGAGGTGGTTAAACTACAGCTGGGGTGGTTAAACTACAGCTGAGGTGGTTAAACTCCAGTTGAGGTGGTTAAACTCCAGCTGGGGTGGTTAAACTCCAGCTGGGGTGGTTAAACTCCAGCTGGGGTGGTTAAACTACAGCTGGGGTGGTTAAACTCCAGTTGAGGTGGTTAAACTCCAGCTGAGGTGGTTAAACTACAGTTGAGGTGGTTAAACTACAGCTGAGGTGGTTAAACTACAGGTAAGATGGTTAAACTCCAGCTGAGGTGGTTAAACTCCAGCTGGGGTGGTTAAACTCCAGCTGAGGTGGTTAAACTACAGGTAAGATGGTTAAACTCCAGCTGAGGTGGTTAAACTACAGTTGAGGTGGTTAAACTCCAGCTGAGGTGGTTAAACTCCAGCTGAGGTGGTTAAACTCCAGCTGAGGTGGTTAAACTCCAGCTGGGGTGGTTAAACTACAGCAGTGAGACTGTAGGGGTGAAACAAAGGGGTCGTCCACGTTGCAGCAGATGAAGGACAATGAAAGCCGAGCGGACGCTCAGCGGGGGGGCTGACCTTTAACGCTCAGCGTGGTGCTGCAGCTGGAACGACCAGCGTCATTCTGAGCTTCACAGGTATAAACACCATCATCGTCAACGTGGGTGGAGAGCAGGTCCAGGACCGCGACCGAGTCAACGAAAGACGTCTTGAAATGCCCCCCCTCCGTGATGCTGGAGTCGTGTTTGTACCAGGTAATTTTTAAAGGGGCCGTGCCACTGACTTTGCACTCCAGTCGGAGCGAGTCTCCCTGCTTCACAAACTTAGCAGCAGGGAGTTTCAGCACAAACTCGGGAGGTTCTGGAAAGCCAAAAGACAGAGACATTAGGTACTGAAAGCCTGTGGACACATCTAAGACCAGTCAGCTGATGACGGCTTTAGCAGCAGAGGCAGGATGCATGAAGTTATCATCTATGTATCTTTATGCAGTCAAGGCGAGCAGCTGACCTTTGACCATCAAGTCAGCGCTGCAGCGTACAGAGCCAGCATCATTGCTGACTTGACAAGAGTAAACTCCACTCTGGGCCACAGCGAGTGCAGAGAGCTCTAAAAAGCAAGACGGTCCGTCCAGTTTGATGAAACATGTGGGCCCCGTCAGGAGCTCAGAGTCCTCCTTGAACCATTTGACAGTGAAGGGAGGCGTTCCCTTGAATGAGCTTTTGAAGCAAACTGTTCCTTTGGGCAGAGCTACCTGGGACTCAGGCAGGACCACAAAGCTGGGAGGTTCTGACAAGAGCAAGATGAACCGGGTTTAAAGGGTACTCACCTTTGGTTTACGACTGATGACCAATAATGTTTAAGAACACCGTCTAACCTTTGGCCGTGAGGGATCCGCTGCATTCACAACTTCCTGCTGTGTTGGTCAGTCTGCAAGTGTATGACCCCACATAAGCTCTCTCCAGCTGTTCAATTTCAATGGACACGGCATTGTCCTGCTGAATGAGTTTATGCTCCACCCCACTGGAGAGTTTGGTGTTGTCTTTCAGCCATTCCACAGAAATCGGCAGGGAGCCAGATATCCTGCAGCAGATCTGAACAAAGGAGCCCAGGTTCTCCTGCATGTCCTGCAGGGCTTGGGTGAAGCTTGGTGCAATGACTTGTTCTGTGACCAAATGAATAACCCAAAAAGCAGTTAGGTTGTTGTTCAGCATTGGGCCCTATACCCAGGAGCATATTCTTACCAACCTAGTACTACCACTTTGACTTGGCAGGTACAGGAACTGATATGGTTTGCCACCTGAAACACATACTCTCCTTCATCCTCTCTCTGAGCTGACTGAATCTTTAGGCTGCTGACGTTGTTCTCAAACATCAGCTTGTGCTGCCTGATGGAATGCAGCTCCCTGCCAGCCTTCATCCATTTCACTTTGAGCTCAGGGGAACCTGTAACTTTACAGTCCAAACTGACAGGATCTCCAACCGTAACCTTTATCATCTCAGGCTTGTCTCTGATCTGAGGAGGCTCTACACGGCAAGATAAAGTCAATGATTCACAAACGTTCAACCAAATTAGGAAAGTGCAAATTCAAGATCAGTTAAGCTCAACTATACCTTGAACCATGAGGATGGCAAAGCACCTATCCTGGCCAGCCTCATTAACCACCTGGCAAGTATATCTGCCACTGTGCATCGCTTCACAGGCAGGAATCCGGAGAGTGGCCACATTGCTCCGAAATGCTCTCTCAAACTTTGAATCGTCCAAAATCCAGTTCTCGTCTTTTTGCCACAGTACAGAGAGTGTGGGAGAACCTTTCACAATGCACTGAAACTCAGCCATTTCACCCAGAACAGTCACAGAATTCTCAATCCTCTTGGTAAAAGTGGGTGGTTCTACGAAAGAAACCCAACGAGATGTTAGATGAACTGGCCTCTGTCACCTCAAGATATGAAAATGGCGAGGCGTAGCGCTGGACCAACCTTTCAGGCTTAGGGTAGTCTTACAGGCACAGCTTCCCACCTCATTAGCGACAGTGCACTGGTACTCTCCCACGTCTACGGCGTCACATTTGTGCACATTCAGGCCAAACGTGTCATTCATTTGTGAGAAGACATGTTTCGAGCTGGGCTTGATCTCTTTTGCATCTTTATGCCATGTTATTTCAAATGGACCGGTCCCAGCAACATGGCAGTCAAAGCAGACACTGGAGCCGTTCACAACATCGACTGGACTCGGCTCTAGCACAAATGATGGTGGTTCTGAGGTGACAGGAAGCAAACTGTTACCAAATGTTCATGCAGGGGTTCATTTTTCAATGAACATTTTAGGCCTCAAAGAGACTCTGCATTTATTGGAAATGAAAGTTTTCATTGGGACTTGTTTAGGACCCAAAGAGTAAAATGCTCCTCTCAATCTCAGATAAGGGTCTGAGTGTCTAGATTCTTTCCTGTTTGGGGAACAACAGGCTACCATCCTAATCTGTCAAAAGTCATCACGATCATCATTTTATAGAACTAACCTTTGACCTTAAGCTCCATGCTGCAGCTCTCACTGCCAGCCTCATTGCGAGCCTCACAGTAGTACAGCCCACTATCCTTGAGATCCGTCCCACACACCTCCAAAGTGGCCACAGAGTTCATGTAGGCCATCTTGTACCGATCACTGAGGGCAATCTCAGAGCCTTCTTTGAACCAGTAGACATCTATCTCAGGTGTGCCGGTCACCTGGCACTCAAACACTTTATTCTGACCAGGGCGGACCACAGACCTACGTGCTGGGGTCCGTGTAAACTTAGGTGGTTCTATGAAGAAGAAGAAATGCAATTATACATGTAACCACTCCACAGAAGAGGGGAACAATTCTGACCTCCATAAGGCTGATGAAATGTTTCCATCCAAAAATGACTCAAATTTCCAGTAAGTGACTGGTAATGATAGTATTGCTTTAGATGGAGCTGAGACTGGGGACAATTAGCTAGCTATCAGCACGCAACCTTAGTCTATAGTCGAGCTCCTGCCTACGCTTCAGAACCAGGCATAAAGAGATTGGGAGAGGAGCTCAGATTTATGCCACTGGTCCTTCACATGCTGAGGTGGTTCAAGATCCAGTCAGGGTCTCCTAGAGGTCTCCTTTTGATTTTGATTAATTTACTGGCAGGATTACAGATCTGGCCTAGACTGGCAACAGCTCAGGATTCTCCAGGAAGAAATGGAAAACATCTTTGGCTACCTGATTGGTCTGCTGACACCAGGACCTGCTTCTAACAAGATGGATGGACATCTGGATGGAGACATTCACCAACTTACAACATTTAAAGAGGGACAACCTTTGACAAAAAGTGCTGCCTGACAGCAAGTGGAGCCAACGTCATTGTTAATTTCACAGACATACTCTCCAGAGTCTGAGGGCTTGGCAAAGAACAGCTCCAGTAAGGTTGAGGTGTGGTCTTTGACCACAGAGCACTCGCCACTGGATACAACCTCTCTCTTGTTCCTAAACCATTTGATGGTCAGTGGAGGAGTACCAGAGACCAGGACGTTAAACTGAACCTTTGAGCCAGGCAATACATTCATGGACTCAGGCCTTTCAAGAATGCATGGTGCTTCTGAAAGACAGAAGCAAACATGTTCTAGTGAAAGTTGACCCAATTGCAAATATTAGCTGTGTAACTATGTGAAAAGAGATTAGTTCAAACCTTTGACGAATAAGATCCCAGAGCACTGCACCATTCCTGCCTTATTTGTTGCGATGCAGGTGTAGTTGCCGCTATCTTTAGTGTCAAGATCAGAGATTTCCAGAAAAGCAACATTCTCAAAGAATGTACATTTGTGTTTGTCATGAGTCTGGATCTCGTTCTCGTCTTTGTACCATCGTATGGTGATGGGCAGAGAGCCAGATACCAGACACTCCAAATGAGCAAATGACCCCTTAATACCTTCTGTTTGCTTCAGTTTCCTTGTAAACGTAGGTGGAATTATTTGATCTAACGTGAATAACAAAGGGGCAAACATGAAATCAAACTAATCACCATTAATTCACATACTAATTTTGAATTCGCTCACACACTGCACTGACCAAGAATGGTGAGCGTGGCCTCACAAGAACTTTTTCCAACATCATTAGAAACCTCAAAAGTGTATTCGCCACCATCATTTTTGTCACTTTTAAGAATCTTCAGCACAGAGCTGGTGTCAGTCTCATGCATTTTATATCTGACACTGGCGGTCAACTCCTTGCCGGCCTTTAGCCATCTGGCTTTCAGTGGTTTGGTGCCAGAGAATCTGGCCTCCAGTCTGGCTGGATCCCCCTGAGTAACGCTGATAGACTTGGCCTCTTCGCTCACCTTCGCTGGCTCTGAGACATCAAATAGGAGTAGTTAGTGAACCTACTTCATGGAAGCGCAGCTAACAATGCACTGAAGGCCAATTAAAGACTGTAAGGGTGCATCCTTATTGACTTGTGAGATCAAATAAAGGATCATATTGCACTGAAGACATGGATCAATTGTAACTTGTCACCAATAATCAATGAGACCAACAAAAGTCCCTCAAGTATGTAAGTTTATTGTTATGGGCCTAAACATAGGGCCTTTTAGCATGGCCCAGTGAAGGTCAATACTTCATTATTCTGTTGTGTAACTGGGTTTCCTGTCGCTCCACCACTCCAATGGCCGTGGAGCTGGTAAAAGCCGACTCGACATGAGATGCCAACAGGACCCTCAACAGGTAGATTCTACGTTTTAGTAGCTCAAAGAAGACAGTATCTCGAGAAAGTGTGCGGTCCAGGAACTGTTATGGGCACACGACCAAATGAAAAGCTGTACAACAGTGACGCGAAATTACTGCTGTCATGTGACTCCATTAATTACAAAATGACACCCTACACAATGCTGCGTCACACAGGATGCCTCTCTAGCTTCAGAAATGCTAGCACTCTCTTGATGCCTTGGATTAGAACAGAGTCTTCATATTCTGATTGAATTCTGTGCAAATAGGTTCGATTTCAGAAGGAGATAATTCAATTTCATACATTTTTGGAAATTTCTCTTAATTTAATGATGCAACTCAACACTTTGAATAAAATAGTTACACATTGATGAGAATTTCTTCAGTCTGCCATTGGAAGGATGCATTACAGGGTTAGCGTTAACCAACCTTTGACTGTCAACACAGCAGAGCATATCAGACTCCCAGCCGGATTCTGGGCCTGGCAAGAGTATTTGCCACCATGATTGCTCTGTATGTCCGAGATGTGCAGTAGGGCAGTCTTGTTCTCATATGATATCTGTATGTGTTCAGCCTCTTTGACTTCATGGTTGTCCTTCATCCATGACACAGTCATGGGCTTTGAGCCCTTTAGAACACACTGCAGGGAAACCTCACTCCCCACCAAGGAACTGAGGTTCTGCAGCTTTTGTACAAATGATGGTGGTTCTACAAGAAAACAAATATGGAAATTACTAGCATCACTGCTAAAGATTAGCCTCTCAAAGGTAGACTTTGTTCTACAAGCGCGGACAACAAGATGTATACACTTTGATGATTAGCTGAGCCTGATGCATTTTGGACCAAGAGCTTGAGAAAATTCTCAAAAGGTGGAAAAACTCAATAAAAGTCTGTCTAATTCATATCAGGTTTCCCTACATGGGAGGTATTTTGTGTTTGCTCAAAGAGAAAAGAGAACTTTTAGGCAATAAAGAAATTCTTGATTTGGCTATTGCTTCTGTGAAGCAAACATCTGTTGAGGACTATCACGTCAAAATGAATAAATTATGCTAGGTATGCATTGTTATGCAAACATAAACAGGGGGCAAATTTGAAATATAGATTTTCACCTTTTAGTGTTACTTGACATTCACAGGATGCTTTCCCCACTTCATTTTCGACGGTACACTGGTATAGACCGATGTCCCCCACCTCCAATGTCAGGACCAGCAGGACTATCAGGTCATCTTTGACAGTGATTGTGTGTCTCTTGTCATTCCTAATCAGCTTTGAGTTTTTATACAGAGAGACAGTGAATGGGGCAGAACCAGAGACTTGTCCCTCTAACATGAGCTCAGACGCTTTCACCACATCTTTAGACTCGAAGCTACGCACAAACAATGGTGGCTCTGGAAGAAAGCAATGATAAGGCAAAGTCAAACTATAAAGATGTAGTTTGTCAAGTTGACTATAAATATTCAAAGGTTTGGGGTCACCCAGGTAAGTTCCATCGCTTCTCTAACCAGCGGTGCTAACATGATTGCACAGGGTGTTCTACTCATCAGCCTTCTGATGCAATGAGCAAACACATTGTACCACTAGAACCCTGGAGTGGTGCTGCTGGAGACGGGCCTCTATGCATCTATGTAGATCACCGAGAACCAAACATCTGCAGCTAGAATAGTCAGTGTATTCTTGAGTAGTTTAAAGTTAGCATTGAAACAAACTGTGCTTTTCTTTCAAAAACAAGGAGATTTCTGTGACCCCAAACTTTTGAACGGTAGTGATTATTTTAAAATATTTCCTGAAAGACTTCTCGAGCATTAATGACACCCAACACATCCTCAGTGTTTCCTCTAAGAAAAGACCACACTTGCTCATCAGGCATAGCATCGCTGTCAGAGTACATGTTGATGCTGTAAGTCTAAATGAAGAAAAGCTGCTTGGAACCACACCAACCTTTGACTGTAACTGTACTACTGCAGCGGTCACTACCAGCGTCGCTGGATGCCGTACACATGTATTCTCCACTATCCTCTACTGAACAGCTGATTATTTCCAGAGATGCCACGACATCAGTCATAGCCATTATGTGTTTAGGACTGGAGCTGATCTCTATCTCGTCCTTGAACCACTTAAAACCGATGACAGGACTTCCTGTCACTTTGCATTCCATTCTGGCTGAGTCCCGGCAGGTGACAAGTTTGGTCGACTCAAGTTTCCTCACGAACACAGGAGGTTCTGAGAGAAGAGGTTGACGTTCACAATGAGACAGAGGGCATCACAGTAATATCAACGTGAGCATGAGGTCACGAAGATTTCAGGCACCTTTCACAAAGAGCACCGTGGTGCAGTCCACCCTCCCAGCATCATTGGCTACTTGACAGGTGTACTTGGCAGAATCACTGGGTTTCACAGAGTGCAGCTCCAAAGAACTTGAAGAGGCGTCTTTCTTTATGAAATATATGCCTCCAGTTACAATCTCCTTGTCTTCTCTGAACCACTTAACAGCTAATGGAGCGGTTCCAGTGTAACTTGCTCTGAAGGAAACTGTGTTTCCTGGGTTAACATCCTGTTTATCTGGTTGTTCTGTGAACACTGGGGGCTCTAAGGAGCATAAGCAAAGTTTTCATTTCATGTTAGCGTGACATCATGAAAGGACTGCACACAACAGAGGAAACATGAGCCAGCCATTCTTAACCTTTGACATAGAGCGTGCCGCTGGTTTCTTTAAAGCCTGCTGAATTGGTGGCTCTGCATTTGTAGACTCCAGAGTCGGCCTTCTCCAGCCCAAAAACTTGCAGTATAGTGGAGTTGTCTTTAAATTGAGGCTGCAATTTTGATCCAGGTGTAATCTCCTGGTCATCCTTGAACCAAGTTACTGTCATGGGTTTGGACCCAGACACCTTGCAATCCATAAATATGTCATTACCAAGATTACCATCAAGTCTTTTCAGGGACTTGATGAAAGTTGGCGGCATTATTCGATCTGGTTGATGAAGAAAACATCTAATGGATTAAAACAGTTTCAAATGTCTTCCAACTGAGACAACGTTTAAGCTAAAAACCTCAACAAAAGGAGACCCATAAGACTTGCCAAATATTGTTCACATTTCCATTATTGATAAAACCAGCAGCCATGATTATCCAGTGTTAAAGTTGCAGAAATTAGGGACTAACCTAAAACAGTGACTGAGCATGTGCAATGGTCTTTCCCAACTTTATTTGATACTTCCATCTTGTACTCGGACGTGTCTCCTCTTTCCGCTGTAAGAATCTTCATGGTGGCCACATTGTCCTTTAGGGTGATCTTATATTTACGCCCACTGATCATCTCTTTTCCGTCTTTGAACCACTTCACTTTGAGGTCTGGGCTTCCAGAAATGGTGCACTCCAGTGTGGCTGAGTCTCCTGCAGTCACACTAATGGACTCGGCAGGTTCTATGACTCTGGCAGGTTCTGGCATGCAAACACACTCATTGGTTAAAATGTATAAGCGTTAAGACCCAAAGATGTATAAATGAAGGCTAGAATATGTAGGATATCATCGGACCTTGCACTGTCAGGGAAGCTTCACATTTTTGATGACCAGCCTCATTCTCAGCTTGGCACAAATACTTGCCGCCATGGCTGATGGAAACAGTTGTTATCAACAAGCAAGCAACATTGCCGTCAAAGACAATCTTTATGTTTGGATCATCATCCCTCAGTATTTCAAAGTCTTTCATCCATTTTACAGTGATGGGTGCTGAGCCCTTAACGGTTCCCTGTAGTTTCACTGTAGTTCCCAACACAGCTGTAGCACTCTCAACCCTCTTTGCAAAGGTTGGTGGGTCTACAAAAGCATACAATGAGTAAAGAACTGTTCTTGAAGTATGAGATTAAACTGCTTTTCTGACAGTTGACTAACCTTTAAGTTTCGCTATGGCCTTAGTAGTGACTCTCCCCACATCATTTGATATAACACACTGATAATCTCCAACATCTGTACTTTCAAATGTCTGGATCTCCAGCCTTGATGAAGAATCTCGGGAGATTACTTTATATTTCTGATCGCTGGTGATTACCCTCTTATTTTTTAACCAGCTGATTTCAAAAGGTGCGGTTCCTGCGATCTCGCATTCCAGCTGAGCTGCTGTTCCCTTTACTGTCTCAAGGGTCTGCAGTTCTTTTCTAATGAATGGTGGCTCTGGGTGTAAAGAGTAAAAATTGAGTCAGTTACAAAGGTACCTTGGCAGTGAATGCAAAGTAAGTTCAGTTGATGTCAAACCTTTAACAGCAATAAGGGTGTTGCAGCTCTCACTGCCAGCATGATTAAACACCTCACAGGTGTAACTCCCACTGTCTGAGACCTCAAGATTCATTAGCTCCAAAGTGGCAACTCCACCCTTGAAAGATATCTTATATTTATCTCCATCACTGAGTTCTATTTCATTCCAGAACCAGTGGATGTGAAGTTCAGGTGATCCTTTAATGGTGCACTGTAAGCGTGCAGCTATACCTCGTCTCCAGGTAAACTTAGGTTCCATTTTCTTGACAAAGGTTGGAGGCTCTGAAATGTGGTTTTAGTTTAAAAACAGCAAAAAGAAATACACAAAATGTATCAAAGGACATACAGTTTGACAAAGATTTGCAAAAGAAGAGCAAGATAGGCAGCGTGTAGAGTCAGCAGGAGCTATCATTGGGCTGGCTCATTTCAAGAGATAAGTGTCGTCTTTGAAGACCAACCTGAAGCTCTTACCTTGCACTGTTACCACAGCCTCACACAATGAGCTCCCAGCCTCATTTGTGACCGTGCAAACATATTTCCCAGAGTCCTTCACTTTAGACTTGGGTATCTCAACAACAGCCACCTTGTCCTCAAAGGACATTTTACAATCCATGCTTGGGTGGACTTTTTTGCAATCTCTGGTCCAGATGACGGTCACACCAGTATCCTCATCTACCTGGCATTCCAGCCTCAGCAAGTCATTGACAGCGGCCGACACCGGCTCAATAACCTTTACAAAGGTGGGCTTGTTGATAACCTTGAGGTCTGTGGTAAAGGTCGCAGTGCCAATACTGTTGGATGCCTTGCAGAGGTAGACACCCTGATCAGCCAGCTCAAGATTTTGAATCTGAAGGTAATATTTGTTCTTTTCACATTTCATGATATAGTTCCCTTCAGAGGAGATGGCCCTGTTGTCCTTGTGCCAGACAACATCCATGGGTGAAGATCCAGTGAGTGAGCACTGCAACACTGCTTGTTTGCCCACATATAAAGTCATTGGATCTGGTTTCATTACAAATATTGGCAGGTACATTTCTATGGAGAGTAGGCACAGAAAAAAGTTGAACATCTTTTCAGAAGTTGATAAATTCATCAAAAATAACCTCAATTTGCCATTGAAGTTGACAAAATCTTCATTCTGACCTTGCCAGATTTATTTTAAACCCAAATGACCACACCCTCCATGCTGCACCATAACGATTGAGGGCAAACAGTGAAGGTTTGTATATAATTCTCTCTCTCTTAAAAAACAAGTAATCAGGTATCCCATTAGGGTCTTACCGGTGACGATGAGTGAGGCTGTGCAGCTGTCGGTGCCGTGCTGGTTGGAAGCCTTGCAGGTGTATTCCCCGCTGTCGCCTTTGATCGGGGCCAGGAGCTCCAGTGACGAACTGGTGTGCTGGCTGACAATCCTCAACTTGTCACTTTGTTTGAGCTCGATGCCAGACTTGTACCATTTGAAGGCAATGCCAGGCGCATCCTCTGTTTCGCATTCGAACTTGGCATTACTGCCAATGTTTATCTCCAGAGGCATGAGTTTTTGCCTAAACACCGGTGGCACTGAGCAAATGCAGAGAAACCAAAAAAAGAATGTTAGTGATACAATCTGTGAAAAGAAACTCACATCAAGAATTGGAATGGTGGAATGTATAACAATGGAAATTCAGGAGTGACTGTAAAAGAGAAAAAGAGCAAGAACATTAGCCCCATGGTTTCAAGGTTTCCCAAAATGCAGCCTGAGAGAAGATGATGGTACTGAACATAATCCTCATGGGGCTAGGGTTCACGCTAAAAAAGAGGGGGGGGGGGGGGGGGGGGGGTTGTAAAGGCTTGAAGCATGCATAAAGACACTGCAGATATGGAGAGAATGGCCCTAAAGAAAGATAACTGAAAGTCACATATCGACCAGGAGTCTGAAAACCACTTGAGTTTCAACCACGGTGAAACTAGATTTCCATGGTTGTCACAGTCCTGGTCTTTAAGCAATGATGTGAAACAAACAAGACGTGGGGAGTTAGTATCTTATAGTGCCTTCAGAAGGATGTTCATGCTGAACTATGAAATTAACGGAGCTGTCAGAGTGACAAATGAAGGATCTCGTGAGACCTTGAAGGAAGCAGTTTGTGTGAATGATTAGTCAGTCCCGTAGGAAATAGATGAATGAATTAATGAATGAATGGATGACACATTGATTTTGCTATAATCAAACCTCTTGAGATCACAGTGAGTCTTGCAGATGTTGTAGTCCTTCCAGCTTCATTCTCTGCCTCACAAACATATTCTCCTTGATGCCTGTCCTCAACCTTTTTGATAACCAGTGTGTATATGTCATGATCTTTAAAACACTTGAACTCATTGCCAGATTTCACCAATTCTCCATTGAAAAACCAGTTTAACTTTGTGACATATTTAATGGTGGTGCTAAAGGTTACTTTGCTATCTTCATCGATGGATAAGTCTTCGAGGAAGGTGATTATTTCAGGGTGCTCTCTCTGTTCTGGCCTCAGTACTGTGATCTCCTCTTTGACAACCTCCTGCCCGTGCTCCTTTTGGACATGAATATCCTCCACCTGTTCGACAGGGATGGTGGCAGGAAGTACAGCAGCAGCAACAATGGCTGCTCCTACATCTTTCTGTCTGCTTATTGACTTCACCTCTTGCCTTGACACCTGGACTGAATGCCCAAATGCCACTTGAGTCTCAGTGGCGATTGTGATCTGAGATGAGATGGATTTTTCCATCTTTGCTGTAGTGGATTGCTGAACCATGACCTGTTGCTCAGCTGAAGCACATTCAACTGTCATTTTAGACTCAGTCTTCAGTGCAGCAGCCTGAGATTGGATGACAGTGAAATCCACCACACTCTCTGCCACGTTCTTTGTCTCTACCATGGGCGACATCACTTGTTTGGATCGGGCTGAGGTGAGATGAGCCCTCTGAGGTTTGTCAAGGTGCATGGTGCCTGGCTGATCGGAAGTAAGAACATTTGCTTCTTGGTATACAATGGAGTGGAAAGCTGCTTGGAGTTCAGTTCTGAAGTCAGATGTCTGAGGATACTGACCCTCCAAAGTCAGCGTAATCTCCATGGGGGCACCTGCGGTGGTGATCAGGTATGTAAACATTGTCTGCTTTGGCTCTCTTTGAACCTTAACTTCCTGCACATCCACCACCTGTAATCTTTCTACGATATCAGCCAGTAATACTGGCTGGTCTGTGGCCACAGCAGCCTGAAGGGAGTCTCTAAGCTGATGCCGTATGTTCAGACTCAGTGGTTTGGGGATCTGAATCACAAATGTCATCTCTTTAGGAAGAGTGGCATTGTCTATCAATTCTGATGCCATATATGATACTTTTGGCTGTATGATAGGGATGACTTCGGTGGACTCAGACATGGTGGTCTCCTTAAGGAGTTCACCAGTCAGCAATCGCTTCTCATCCATCATTATTGACTGCCTGACGGACTGGCCTTCCTGGATCTGAACAGCATAATCCTGTTCTGCTGACTTGAGAAGGACACTACTCTCGGTAGAGGTCTCCTTCTCTTCGATCTGTATTGATTCGGTGGGGACTCTTGACTCTACTGCTGTCTGGCAGGATAATTTATCCACATCTGTAAGAGACTCAGTGTGACCCTCCTCTAGGGCCTGACTGTCTACCACAGTGGTGACCTGCAACACATTCAAGCGATCCTCCTTCTGCACCAACGCTCGTTGCTTCTTGACATTAGTAGCAACAGGTGTCTCCTTTGGTAGCTGCATGGGCTGGAAGGAGACCTGAAGAATATTTTGAGGCCTAGGCTCAGCTCGAACCTGAGACTGTATGCCAGTCACGGACAAATCCAGCTCAGTGTGATATTCTGCAGCGAGCTCCCTCCTCTCATCGGAGATGGCCACATAACGTCGGGTTTTTTCCTGTTTTCGTGCTGCCACCTGGTTGTCTGGTTTCTCCATTGTGAGAATGCCCTCTCTGGGCAGTGCCTCTACAGGTTGAGTTGACTGGAGATGCAGTAGAGTAGCGGCTTCTTTCTTTGGCAGGATGGTCATGGGGCTGGTTTTTGCCTCAAACTCCAATGTGTCCTCAAAAACTAGTGTCCTCTGTGCATCCTGGCTAACAGTATGCAGCAGATTCGGACTCTTCCTGGTTCCTGCCTGCTCTGGTGCTGGTTTCTCACAAGTGAAGCTCTCCAAAGATGGAAGGAGGTCCTGGTCTGCCATAACCTGAAGGTGCAATAACTGCTCTCCTTCAACCTGTGACTGAATGGACCTGGCACTATCCAAACTCAGTAGCTGCCTGCTGGGTTCAGCCTGTAGCATTCGCTTCTCTTCGGCGGTAAGAGCTGCTTTCATAACTTGATCCTTGCAGAGATGGGCAGTCTCCGCAGAAGCCCTTTGGGTGGAGAATGTGGTCTCCTTGGAAAGCGTCTGCTTATACTCACTGACTGAGGTCACAACAGGTTGATTCTGTTCTTTCCCTACAGTGGACTTCATTGCAGAGTCTGCGGTTGCTAGTTCAGTTGTGTAGGCATCTGCAAGCACCTGCTTCTCTGCAGATTGAGCAGAGTAAAAAATCTTAACACCTTCTTTCACCTTGTAACCGATCTCTTCCTGTCGTTTTGGGATGTCCTGGGACTGCTCTTTTAAGAAGGACAGTTGTGATTGGACTTGATGTCCACTTACTAGATGTCCAGGCTCTGAAGTGGGCCTAACAGTAGCAGACCTTCTGTCAGCCAGAGGTTCTGTGCTGACAGTAATAAGGGCCGTGAGCTCCTCAGCCAAAGCTGACATTACTTTTGACCTCTTTTCTGTCTCTGCCTGAAGCGCAATGACCTCAGGACTTCGAATGCGATCACAGTGCTGCTCTGTGAAGTCCTGACTCTCTTCGATAGATGATGTGAATGCTGCCACATGAAACTGTTTTGTAGGAACTGTTGAAACCTGAGGTGGGTGGGTAGAAACGGCAGACACCCTCTCCTCTACCTCATGGGACTGAAGAACAGCTGCCCGGTGGGTGACCTGCTCACGATAAACAGTGGCAGCAGAAATATCTAGTTCTTTAAGGGGTCCTACTTGCTCACTGGGAATTATCTGCCGGTCTTCGGTGCCAATGGTGTAAACCATCTGATCTGACCTAGCTTTGTCCTGGCCTGGGAGGATAACCTGGTACAGTCGAGACTCCGTCGCCTGTTCTGTGACTGAAACCTTATAGCCTTTCTTCTGAACAACTGTCTCTTCTTCCTGTTCATGGGAAACAGTTCCTTTGAACACAACAAGCTCTGCACTACAAGATGCCTCCCCAAACAGGTTAGAGGTCTTACATGTGTACAGGCCGCTATCTTCTTGTTTGACACTCTTGATATTGATGAAGCCAGACCCATCTGAGTTGGCTACAAGGACACAGTTTCTATTGGCCTGGATCTGGAACGCCCCCTTGAACCACTTCACATCAAGCACTGGATCTCCACTGGCTTTGTAATGGAAATAAATTTCTCCTCCTTCTGAGCACCTCACAGGTTGGATCTGAACTGTGAAAGACGGAGGTTGGCCTGTCACCTTGAACATCTTCTCAACCCATTTCTCTGCCTGGCTAACGTCAGCCTTTTTCACCTCCAGGTATGTGTTGCATGTTGTTTGGCCAAATCTGTTGGTGGCTGTGCAGGAGTACTCCCCCTCATACTCAGAGGTGACCTGGGTGATCACTAACATGTACTCTTCTCTCTCCTCTATGAGCTTGTATATGGAAGAGTTCATTATCACTTTCCCATTGTGAGACCATTTCACGGTGGGCTTTGGAAACCCAGACACCCTAACTGTAAACTTTGCTGTTTCCCCAGCTGTTACAGCTGCTGGGGAAAGCTGGCTGAGGAAAAGTGGCTTTTCTTTTTTCTTCTCTAAAGCAGAAGAGTAATGTTTGGACTCTGGCTTGAGTTCGAGTGTTTTAGTTTTCTGGGGTAAGTGGACACCAGAGTAGAAGGACTCCTCGTGTTCTTCCAAAGTAGTGATGGTGGTGCTACGATGCTCTGTGGGGAAATAGTGAGCAAGACTGACATCAATATCCAAGAAAAATAGAAAAGCTGTTATGTTCCAATAAAATTAGAGGCTTCCTTGACAAAATTAATTATTCATCAAAGTTACTTAAAAAAAAAAGCTTGACTAAATAAAAGATTTTGAAATCATCATTCTCCCTCAGCAGACAACACATCCAGAACCGTGAAAGCAGAACCGGCTTACTGGAGGTAATGAGTCACACTGAGAGCTATAAACATTGATCAGTTCATTGGGAAATTTGCAGAACTGTTTTTGCCACTTGACCCGTGGTGAAAATAGTTCACGAGCATTCTCTCAAAAGCAACGATTCTCATTCACGTGCACGAGACAGAAAGCCTTGACTTTAACACAACACGAACTTCGACATTCATTCCTTCTTGCAGGCTTCGTGCTTCATCAAACTCTTAGAGAGTTGATCCATTTAGATTCCTTCGGAACAGCTTAAAAATGGAACAAGCTGAAATGGTCTGCGCAGATATTTCAGTTCAGTTGTGCCAGTTTGGTGACATTTGATGCTTTTCTGTGAAACCAAACCTGCTCCAAACCACACGGTTTATCAATAAGGGTCCCGATCTCAGGAGCTATGTCAGCAGTTATTATTACCCAAAGGCACTTCCGACCAAATCAATTATTTAATACATATGAGGGTTCAGTGGGCTGGGACTTGAGTTGGGAACCGGAGGGTCACCGGTTCAAGTCCCAGCCCAGACAATATACGGAGTGTGGACTGGTGGCTGGAGGGGGGCCAGGGCACCAACCGCCCCTCCAAGCTGTATATGCATGTGTGTGTACTGTACGTGCTGCATAAATGACAATAAAGAGTCCTTCCTTGGATGCTGATGGACCAGATGAACAACAGGTCAGACACATCCTATTAGTTAAAAAAATAAAAATAAAGCAATCATAAACAGTAACTTTCAATCATCAAATCATTTATTATATAAACTCGACATGATGTCTGTACAAATACACCATCTTCAGGCACAATGGCAGATTTAATGGCCTTATTTTATTGGTAGGTTACGCACACATTCCTAGAGTTACACATATTTACAAAACACACTTAAAAACGTTTCACAGTATTATTGCCTTTTACAATATATTGATCATTTTGCTGTGTGTTGAATTACTAGCTTGCATCAAAAGTCAAAACTTGATCATACAAAAAACACACCATTCAAATCTTTCTACAATAATATGAGTAATTCATACAGCTTTTGAAATGATAAGTCTAAATGTTCTTTTTTATTTTTGACAGTGTCGTTTAAGTTTTATGTGTCAATCATGCAGAGATGTTGATTTTTATGAGTCTTAATTTTTATTCAACTATTTTATTGATTTTTTTTATCCAAACTGAGAAAAGATAGATAAGATACCAAAGTTTAGTGTCTCAATAAATATAACAAACAATAATTCAGTTTTGTCCTTGTGTTTTTAACAGTTTGTTCCAGTGAGTGATGTTTGCTCAGGTAATCAATGTTTGTCCTGGTTGATGAAATAATCCCAACCATAGGATGTACATAAAAAATGTATGGATTTAATTTAAAAAAATCACATCTAAAGAAACCAACAAAACAAATTTTCTTTAAATCTTCACACGCATTCCTGACATTACCAGGAGTTTTATTCTTTGTAGCGCAAACACAAAGCAAATGTTTTTCATCTGAGCTGTGAGTCTCACGAATCTAAAGAAACTACAGAAGTAGTTTGTAGTTAGTTTGAAAGATGTTACACAAAACTGAAAATGTAATGTTACAACAGCTCACTTTCAATAAGCAATCTGTTATCATAAAATAGATCAAATCTAAGTTTTCTAAAAACAACAACACATTTTGTATGTAGTTTTACACAACTTCAAGCATCAGCAGAATGTGCCTACACTATTAAAATGATTCTCATTCACACACATTATATTCCCAACCGCTCACAGGCTGCCCCCCCCCCCCCCCCAACCAATCAATTATTTTATTGATAATTGTTCTATTAAGATTAGTTTTAGTAGAACTCGAAGCTTTGAAGCTTTTAACTTTGAACACCTCAGAACACCTTCAGCAGCGCTTCCGTCTCAACACAACCGGACGGGTTTCGGATCACGCACTTGTACTCGCCAGCGTCGCTCTGGGTCACGTTAGTGACGAGCAGATTGAAATGGCCTTGGCTTTTCTCCTGGATGATGCACCTGCCATCAGTAACACGCGCCCCGTCTTTGTACCACTGGGCTGTGGGGGTTGGCTTTCCACTAAACAGACATTGCAGTACAACTGGTGTCCCCACTGCTGCAGTAATGTTAGTCAGTGGGACGACACATTTCGGGGGCGTGTCAGTCACCTGGAACTGGAAGCTACACGCATCGGAGGACTTGCCTTTGAACTCTATCCTGTCATCCTTTGATGGCTCGGCAAATAGGTCAAAGTTAATGCTGAGGTACTTCTGTCCCTGCTCGCTTGTTTCGCTGTCAGTGTTTGCCACCAGCCTGACCGCCCGCTGTGACTCGTCCTCTTCTTGCTCAAATTCAAACTCAAGCTCAATTTCTGACACCTGCTCCCCACCAGGTGACGCGTGTCCAACTACCAAGTCAAACTTCTGAGGATGAACTTTGGCACTTCCTAGAGACACGGCGGTCAGCTCCTTGCCTCTGGCCTTCCCTGTGAACTGTTTGGAGTTTAAGACCATCAAGGAGGCCCGACACAAAGTCTCCCCAACAATGTTAATTGCCCTACAGGTGTATACGCCGCTATCCTGCAGTGTGACTTTACAGATCTTCAGAAAGTGGTTATCTCCATCAGATGATTGCAGAAATGTTTTGTTATTGTGAGGAATTTTCTTGTCACATTTGAACCAGGACATGACAGGAGATGGAATTCCCATCAGCGAGCATTCGAACACGACGGTGGAACCCTCGGGGGCTTCAACATCACAGATAGGATTGATGAACCTTGGAGGCATCTCAGTCACCTCAAAAGCTATTTTCAAATCGTCACGCTCCTGAGTGACAAAGTCTACAGCGCCCTCTTCATAAATACTTGGTAACACGTCCAAAGATATGACCATGCTCTTGTTGTCCG
Organism: Brachionichthys hirsutus; assembly: GCF_040956055.1. Classification (NCBI taxonomy): domain Eukaryota; kingdom Metazoa; phylum Chordata; class Actinopteri; order Lophiiformes; family Brachionichthyidae; genus Brachionichthys; species Brachionichthys hirsutus. The sequence continues at coordinate 13,785,479 of NC_090908.1, read as the reverse complement.
CTGTGTACTCGGGAATGGTGACAATCGTAACCTTCTTCTCAAACTGTTTCACCTCATTTTCGTCCAGTTCTACCTCAAGCAGAATCTCCTGAGGAGAAGGAGAGCGAGAAGAATCTTCTTCTACATCGAACTCCATCACATGCTGATGGGTGACAGCAGGTGGGGCTGGCATGAACCTCATCTCCTGTGATACAACTACCACGAAAGCAACACTCCTGGCTTCCCCAACATAATTCACAGCCTCACAGATATACTCTCCCTGGTCAGTTTTTGTAACATTGTGAATAGTTAGCAAAATGCTATCACCATCTCGCTCCATTTGAACTCTGTTGTCTGCTACCAGCTGGGTCTTGTTGTGGAACCACTTAACCTCAGGTGAAGGAACACCAAACACCTCAGCATGAAATGCCAGTGAGTCATTTTCAAACAGTCTCTTCTTAATAAGAGGCTTCAGGAAGGCAGGAGGGATTCCTTGCACTTTTTCTTGAAGAGTTACCAGGCTTCGCGATCCATTCCTCTTTACTTGATTGTCATCCACGTTTATTTCAGGAAGCAGAATTGCAATGCCCTTATCTCCAGGGGATGTAAGGAACTGAACTGGTGAGAAGAACTGCTCATCGGAGTCAGCTGTCAAGGGTCTCGTATGTTCTACAGTGGGCAGGGGATATTCAGGAGGGGTTATAAACCCACTTGGTGTATCACAACTGGCAGACTTGGGAGTGTGGAATAACTCTGCAACTGGCTGTGAGGCTTCAGTGGATGAGCCTGGGGTGTAGAACCTCTCAGCTACATCTGCAACCTCTTCACTAACAGGGCTGCCAACCTCTATGGACATTTCCGACTCAGGAGACAATGGCCTTCCCCAGTCTGTTGGAGGGTTGTAGTAGTCATACACAGTACCAAAAGTGACCTCCTCTTCCTCCAAGAAGCCAAATGCTGCTGCCCCAGCATCCGATGAGGTCATGTCAAAAATATTGCACTCCTCCTCAGGCGCGACCTGAGTTTCTTCTGAAGTAGCATCCTCAGGCAGAAGTTCTTTCACTTTGTCATCCACTTTTGGAATAAGAATAAGTTTTTTAGGCTCCACCTCCACCTCGTCACCTCTGGTCTGTGTATGAAGCCGAACCACATCACCAGCTGTCGTTGTCCGAGCAGCTGGCATGCTAAAGAAGACACCGCTGTCTATACCGGATTCTGGGAAGGAGGTCTTACCATATTGTCCGTCAGTAAGTCCTTTACCATCTTCTGTCAACTCCTCTGCAATGACAACCTCCTCAGCAGCACCCAAGACCCCCATACTGATGATTTTGATGTTGCTGGGCATAGTGAAAGAACTTGCAACTTCCTCTTGGTTCCCAGGATCGAGAGATTCAAAAGTTATCTTGGGCTCAACAGTTTCTTCTACCAGGGCTAAAGTTCCAACAGAGCATTTTGCTGACGGGACCTTTTGTGACTGGAAAGCAAAGCAACTGATGGACTTTTCAAAGGTCTCGTCCTTGGCTGTTTTTTCACCTGCCTCTACTTGTTCATGATTCCCTGGCTGAGGCCTGATCAATGGAGACTTTGGCGCTTTGCCTAGTGACTGATTCATAGGATCATGGCTTTCTGCTAAAACTGCTCCCTGTCTTACATCACCAGAAACCACAGAGACGTCTTCCTTCAGGGAGGAGGTGGACTGTGAGGAGACTTCTTGTTGTGCAACCAGAGTTTGATCGTAAACTGATTCCCCTGAAAATGGCATAGTTTGAGAGGAATCAGTCTCTGCTTGAATATGTGCAGCTTTGGGAGAACCTGGATTTCCTCTCACAGCAGGGGGTGGTATAGCGCCGCCCTCTACACACCTGGTGACAGGCTCCACCGACGCCGCAGTAGGTATGAATTCCTCCAGTAAAAGTCTTTCCTTTGCCTGTTCCTGAGAGTGGAATGTGCGTAATACAACTAATGAGTCTGACTCAAAAGCTTGTTTGATGTCAGAAACCTTTATGACAGCAGCAGAGGCTGCCAGACCACATCCAGATGCTGTAAAGGATTCAGGTCTAGCTTTGACAGCCAGGACAGATGGTTCCCGTTTCTTCTGAGACCTGTCCTCAACATGCTTAGCATCCCTTGTTAAGCTAACAGGGGGCTGTCTCACAGATGGAGTGAAACCACGCTTTCCTGCAGCGCCGCCACAATCAGAAAACTGCACAGGCTCTGCAACTCGCAGCGACACGTCAGAGACACTTGTAACCTCCCCCAGCTTGCTTCTAGCCACACATCGGTACACTCCAGCATCAGTGAATGTGAAGTCGTTTATGTGCAGTCTGTGAACTTTGTCATCTGCCTCCACGCTGTGTTTCCCCACCGTCATATGTAGACAAATGTCATTATAATACCATGTGACCTCTGGGCTCGGCTCACCTGTAACCACACATTTTAATACTGCAACGCTGCCCTCAGAACAACTGATATCTTCTAATTCACTGACCACACGAGGCGCTTCAGCAACCACATCAAAGGAGAATATACGCTTGCGTTTAGCAGGTCGAGCGGTTTCCTCATCTTCTGAAGTTTTTTCTGTCAAAGTCTCAGGTTTGTCATCCCTGCGTTCCTCCATGATCCCAGGGGTGGGTGTTGGTGCAGTAATTCTGATTTGCACAGGTGAAGAGCTTAAAGATTCATCCAAGTAAAGCCGTCTGTGGGTCACCACCTGAGGCACCTGTAGCGTTGCTTTGCCTGAATCCATGTAGTTCTTCATTTCTTCTTGCTTCAAGTCTTCCAGATTTTGCTCATGCTTCTCTAGTTCATCTGCATCTCCCATATCCTCTGTACCACCTGACTTATGAGAGCTCTCAAGAGTGCCACTGCAGATGGATTTGCCATGTTTATTGGCTATGACACAGTCATACGTTCCCTCGTGTTCTATTGTTGGATAAAAGATAATGAGCTGTGATTCATTACATTTGTTGATGATATTGTAATCAGGGTCGTGGGCTAATGGGTGGCCATCTTTGAGCCAAATGACAGTGGGCGTAGGGTCTCCATGGAACTGACATGTAAACTCTGACATCTCACCCACTTTTACTTTGACTGATGACATTTCTTTCAGAAATACTGGATGAGAGCCTTCAGCGCTTACGCCCCCCTTTTTTCCCGTGTTAGATGTTTGACTTTGGTGAACTCCGTCATTCACATCCGAATCCTCTTGAACTCTCCTCTGCTGCTTTATTGCTCTGAGAGCGAGTCTCTCTGGACTAATTTCATCCAACTGTTTAGACTTGATCAAATCTCTGCTTCTTTCCTCTCTTCTTAAACCTTCATCGTCTTTCTGTTTACTACTTTCGCCAATATTCTCTCTGGTAGTCCCTGCCTCCTCCTCTATCTCTCTCTCATCTCTTGCGTCCCAATGGAAGGATTCACTTTGGGTTTTATCATCAATGATAGCATACTCGTCCACGCTGTCCATGCTCCTTGCCTCTCCTAACAGAACATCATGTAAACTATGGCATGGGAAGCTTCTTGTGACTAAAGAAGACTCTCTGGAACATCTATGGGGCATTTCAACTTTGGCAGAGGTAATTTCATGTCCCTCTAAAGGTACACCAATAGTTTTCATTGCAGACAATCCTTGATCTGGTGAAGCTTCATGGCCTCTTCCATCCTTTACAGAACTGAATTTCAAATCATTGGAATGTGTAACAGGCACATCCACATGCGAAGGCAAGCCAACAGACGTGGGTGGATGAGTTAATTCAAAAGAAGACTGAGAAAGAGTTGTCTTAGTGATGTCTTGAAGAAGTGAAGGTACTGTTGTTGGGAAAACATTACCAGCAAGAGTTGAACGAGGGGGAAGCTCAAAAGGATATGTTTTACGTTCCTGAATAAATGATGGGACATGGGACTCAAAAGGCAATCCAGAGTCGGCTTCTTTGTAAGGATTGTCCAAAGCAAACTCCGGTTTCAGCTCAGCTGCATCCTCTTGTTCAACAGCATCTTCTTGCCATTTCAGGATGCGATGAGCCAGTGCCTCTTCTTCACTAAGAAAGTATTCACTGTCCCGTGGCAACTTGGTCTCACTGCCGTCAGTGAGCAGCTCATCAGCAGGAGGCTTCTTCAGGCCATCTCCCTGCTCCATTTGGAGACCAGTAGGAATTAATTTGCCCAAAAGTAACTTGTCTGTGGCTGTTGAACCGAGGACAGGCTTCCTTCTGTGGACCACTTCAGACTGCGGAATTGATCCTGAAGTCTCGAGGAATTTAGTGGTCCTCTCTGGCAGGATCTGTGAGTAAACCTCTACCGACTCTGGCTCCCGTTTCACAGTGTGCTCTTGTTCCATCAGAACATCCTTTTGCCATTTCATTATCCTCTGAGTCAACGCCTCCTCCTCACTGACAAACCTTTCACTCTCATTCTTCAGCTCAGAGATGTTCTCCATTGACAGTTGGAGCTCGTGTTCTTCCCTTGTCTTATCGAACAACATCTTCTCTGCTCTGGCATTTGCTAGAGGCAGTGACTCGACTTTGACTCCTGGTGTGGTCATTTGAAGAGATGTTTGCGGCGACATGGAATGGAATATACCAGTTTCTACACTACCTTTTACTTTAGATGACTTAAACATTGACATTGTAGCATGGTCTAATGTTGCTCCTTCCTCCTGCACCTCCTGCTGGATGTAGATGTGGCCCTCAGACTCCATGTACTGTATCTCTGCAGATATGGGCTCAGTTTTGGGGCAGGGTGTCTCTGCCGGCACTTCCATGCATTGCTGCCAATCCCCAGTCTGCATGGCCAGGATTTTCCCCTCACTGTCCCACTGATCTGCTTCCAGACTCTTGTCATTATCTGTCTCCAACAAGTCTCTTGCATATACCTTTGGACATGGCCCTGTTATTTCTGGTGCTCCAGCCTCACTAGGGAACCTCTCTGTGATAGCTCTGAATTGCCTTGGCTCAGGTAGCTGTCTAAATCCGTCTCCAGCCTTGGTTTCTGTTCTACGTGACACCGCCGCAGGTTTTAATGTCTGTGTCAGCATGACTGATGCTTCAGTGTACAGTTCTGCTGGCCTAGCCTTCACTCTGGATTTAAGTGAGGAGGCGTCAGTGTCCACTCCATCTTTTGCCTTAGGTAAATTATTGGATAAATTGACAGAATAGTCTAAGGTTGGACTTCCTATGCCTTCTTGTTTGTAAATGTGGTCTTCAGGCAGCATGTACTCTGTAGATATGGGCTGATCAATTTCCTGGCAGGGCGATATTTCCACTCCTTGTTGCCATTTCTTAATACGCAATGCCAGCAGTTTTTCCTCACACTTCATCCGCTCTGCTTCCAGACTCTTTTCATACTCTGTCCTCAAAGACTGTCCTGCACACCCTAGATTTTGCACCACTGTTTCTGATGTCAGCTGGTCTGGTGCTACAGCCTCATTCAGGGAATTCTTTGGAATGGATTTGACTTCCTTTGTCCTGGGTGACTGTCCGAATCGGTCCTCTTGCTTGGTATTTGTTCTCGGTGACACCACTGCTTCCACATCTGTAGCTCTCGTCTGTAATGTGTTTTCTAGAGCTGGCAGCAGCAGTGCCTCACCTTCTATTTCTACTAATATGGCTTCCTTTGTGGCTGACCTTTGAAGCAGGAAGGCAGAAGATTCATCTTCATGCTCTCTGGCATTTACGTTACGGGACTCAGGCGTTTCCTCTATTGCGCTTTCAGATTCTACACACTTTGCCTTCAGTCTTGGTGATTTATGGAAATAGGAGGGGATTGCATCCATTTCTGCAGGTGTTCTTTTCTGTGTCACCGCCTGCTGGGTGTAAATGTGACCTGCAGGCTCGATGTACTGTTCCTCGACTGGGAGGGGCAGATCAGTTTCTGTGTGAAATGAGTCTTCTGACATCTTACTTCCTTGCTGCCATTTCCTGATTCGCAGGGCAAGAAGTTTCTCCTCACACTCCATCTGTTCAGCTTCAAGGCTCTTCTCATACTGAGCTCTAAGAGACTTCTCATGTGGCTCCAGTGTGTCGGTTGCCGCTCTGTCTTCTAGTGTTTTACTAAGGACTGTCTCCCTGAAAGATGAGCTTTGCTTAGGACTGCAGGATTCACTGAGTGATTGCTCTTCTTGAGCAACCTTCCTTTGATCAGATTTCCAGCTTTCAGGGTAACGTGCAGTCTCTGGGTATGCTAATGTTTCAGAGTATTCAATATGATTGCGACATAACCCAGCCTCAACCTTTGAACCCTCCAATGTCTGTTCAGCAACCACACCCTGACGTTCACTCCCCATCTGTGACTCCACAACTGTTTCTTCTGTCCTGTCTCCCACCGTTTCGGTCAGCTGACCTCTCATGATCTGAATTGCCCTGGTTCTGGACTGAGGTTCAAATGAATGCCTTGCATAAGGCTTACGGGGAACCGTGCTTGGGGTTTTTAGTTGAGCCTCGCAATCCAATGCTCTGTGAATGCTCTGGACACCAGGCAGCGTGGCAGGCTTGACCCTGAGCCTCTCTACATAATCTGTGTAGATTGGCTCGCTGGCTACTGATTCCACATCAAATTCGGAGGAGGACATGGTCGAGACAGACAGTCTCTTCTTCTGTTTGATGGCTTTCTGGAGTGTGCCGAGTTTTGTTCGCACTTCATTGTGAAGGCTCTCAGTGTCACTGAACCTCTCGCTGCATCCGTCACTGTACCTAGTGCCAGTGCGCCGGTCACAGTAGATATCACTGAACCTGTCGTTCAGTCGTTCTGGTCGGTCAAACATCGGAGGAGGGGATAGAGCTCGCTCAGAGGCAGTCCCCCAATGACTGGACTTTTTCTCTGAGTCTCTTTCTTTTGAATAGGACCCAGACCTGAAGTATACACTGCGCACCAGAGACTCTTTAGGTCGAGACCTTCCCGGCTGTACTTTGGAAAAGGACTTATCAAATGGAGACCCAACATGCCTGAGATCAACCCTAATCTTCCTCTCTTTCCGCTGCTCCGCCATAGCGTCTATGCTTTCCTGGGACTTTGCAGAGCTCCGTAAAAAGCCCAGGTAGTTAGCAGACTGCTCTTCTCTCATAGACACCAAAAGCGATGCTGTAGACTCAGCCGAACCCTCTGTGTTCATTGCCATTACCCTATAGCTGCCCGAGTCCCCGTCTTTAATGCGATCGATAACCAGGCTGCTGGTGTGCATGCAAGTCCGACTGTCAGTACAGATCCTACGTCTATGCCCTTTAGGAACAGATTTATTATTATGAAACCAGATGATAGTTGGTGCAGGGTAAGACACTAATTTACATTTTAACTCCACCGATTCTCCTTCCAGGACTGACAGGAGCTTCAGTTTTTTGGTGAATGACGGTCTGATGTTGTCTGTCCATGAGGTGATGGAGGAAGTTCCGCTGGTGCAGCAGTTTTCCGATCCCTGACCGTGGTCTGGGAACTCTTTGACTTCGGAGAAGGCTGTTCTCAGCTGCCGAGTGCCAGAGAGTTCTTCGCTGCTGTGCGGCGTTTCTTTTTGATAAAACAGCCCTGCAAACGGAAGCAGACAATGGTCAAGGGGGTGTAAAGAGAAAAAACTTTTGGAAGTATCATGAATGGAAATATTAAATGCATGCTGGGGTCACAATGCCGTAGGAAATAATTTCACTCACCATATTTGTTCGAATAAACGCAAGACTTGATTCTTTTTATTAGAAACCTGCCGATCCTTCGTCTGTGGAAATTTCTTCAAAACATAAATTATTTTAATTATAAAAAACATAATTCCGAGATGGGCTGCTAACATTCGCTTGTTTTATTTATGATAATCGCCTTGGCTCCAATATTCCTTACCTGACTTGCAGACAGGAGAATAAACGCCCTTTCTAATCCTTAAGAACAAATAAATGATGGACAAGTATCATGTTTTAGAATCCAAAATGCATTAAAATTGGGTGAGAAGGCGTTTATTCGAACTAATATAGTTCACAGGTGTTATTTAGAAAGCAAACCACAGGAATCACATCCCACTATCTGCAAGCCAGACTAAGAAATATTTTGCAGGAGGAAGGAATCAGTTCCAGATGCAGTGAACCTTCATATCTTTTAGAGGTCGTTTCAGGCCCGGAAGCTTTAAAAGACACAAATCATGTGCTTTTTCTTGGAAAACAATCAGAGGAACCTTCATGCCAAAATGAAACGACTTGAGGATGCAAACCGCCAGAGTCAAAAACTGGTACAAGCAAGTTCTACCAGTCCTCGCCAGAAGGGAACCATGAAATATCCGCAGAACAAGAGCAGGTAGAATAATACAGACAACGGGAACGTTCCATCAGGGACGACATGCAACTATGGAAAAGCAATGGCCGCTTAAAGGGACAGTTCAGCACAACACCATACCTAGAAACTCTGTAAGCAGCTAACTATTATCGAGAACACATGCACCCACACATCAGTTCCATCTCTCCACTTCCTCAGCGTCTTGACGCATCAAAGAGAAAACGCTTTGATCAGTTACCTGCTCACAGACTAGAAAGTGAAAATATCAAATACAGTTCAACTGTCCCTTTCCCCAGTCTGCTAACAATCTGCTGCTGTCCACACGTGATGGGCAGAAACCCGAAGAGGTCTTACCTTTGACTTCTTGTTCAAGCTTGGTTTCGATTTCTTCTCTCAGGAGGGTCACTGTGACAAAAAGAGATGAATTCATCAGCCCTGAAGCCACGTCAGGATTGAAACCTTCAACTCATTTGCTCTCATTCCTGATTGTCTTCGTCTTTGCTGGACTCAAGTACAGTGGAATCTCGGTTAGTTTAAAATGCCTCCGAAGTCAAACAGATTTTCTGAGTTCGAACACACGAGAGGAGCCGAACAAAGGCGGAGTCTACCTGAGTAGAGGTGACGATTCAGATTACTGTAGGACAGGGGAGCGGTCTGTGATTCTAGTGAAGCCACCACTGCAAATGGACTGGAACCTACTTTAATCACTTGATAGTTTCACATGACCTTATCAAAGAGTTAAAAACGCAGCACAGAGGCCTTTCACACCACTGCTCCTTTCCTGCTCCTCCTCTGAGCTGGCAGGGGAGCAGCAGGAGCATCTCCTCCTACAACCAGAGGCAGAGATCCTGGAACTGATGGAGCAGCAGTATGCAGCGACGGCACCTCCTGCTGCTTAAAGAGGCTTTCCTAACAGCTGGCCTTTCATCTCCACAGACATTTCATTCTGACCGGCTGAAATACCCAAATGAATCTGAAGCTGACTTCTAGTGGCATTTCCATGACAGTTTAGAGTTCGACGGTCACATATGGCTCATTGTCTATTCACATGATGTTCTCCCAGATCATTATGGTGCTACATTTAATGCTTTGCTGCCTGGAGGAACTTTCCATTTTCTCCATTAAAGTGACAATAGCTCCGTTTTCTCATCTGCTGAACCAAAAGGATGAAATTCAAGCACCTGAGGGTTGAAGAAAACATTAGGCCCTCAATAGAACAATTACACAGCACGGGGGAACCTGAAGGGACACGTGAGGTTCATGCAGTTTCCTGGTACAGAAGAGGAAGAGGAAGGTGAGGGCGGAAAGGTTTGGGTCGTGACAAGTTGACAATCAAACTGCTGCAAAGTGAATAAAGTGGTTGTTCCTTCTGGAGGTGTTAGGTTAGTCCTGAGGAGAGAAGGTAGAGGGATGTCCCAACTCAGTACTCTGTCTGGTCTTCAACTTGGGTCAGGTTCTACGGGTGGACTGGAACCTGCAGCGCAGACCGCCCACTCAGCGTTTAGTGGCTTTATTTAACCCATTACACCATTTTTATTTCTCTTCACGCTTCGCCTTTGTAACTATTTCACCGTTCAGAGAAGTTCTTTTAGGATGGCTTGACTGAAAACTGAAACCTCTGCTCATGATCGGAGTCTCATAAAGCGTACCTCCTAAATGCGATCTGGTCTTTAGTCTCAGACTTCTGTTTGAACCTGATCGGGACATCCCCTGATGGTGCGTGAGTTATTTGGGAGGAGAAACAGGCGCATTTTAGGGTTTCACAGGAACAATGGCGGCGGCCAGCGGCTCTCGGAGTTACCTTCTTCTTCTTTGGTTACAGTAAGGGTAGCCGAGCAGACGGCCTCGCCGGCAGTATTGGACGCCCGGCAGGTGTAGTGTCCCGCATGCTCAGAGAAAGCGTCGACCACGATGAGCGTGGCGGCGCTCGTCACCTCATCGTAATGAAACACCACGTTCTTGGTGGGCACGATGGGCTGCCGGTTGTGGAACCAGCTAATCTGCAGCTTCGGCATGCCGGACACACATGCATGAAAGCGCGCCACCTCCCCGTGAGCCACTGAGCAACTTGTGATTGGCTGGATGAAAACTGGCTTTTGGCCAATGGAGGGTTTCCTTAGGCTGGTGAGGCGGGTCGAGGCACGCCATTGAGATTCAGCAGGACTAGCCACCGGGGTTTGTCCTGAAAGGAAGCAGGTTCATTGACTTCACAGACGTCTTGTGATTTACACCAATCGCAGTCGAGTCAGTTCACATTTTCAGAGTCTCACTGACTTCTAATGGAATGAAGCGCTTTAGGTGGATCGTTACAAAAACAGAGAAACAATGGCCCAACTGCTTCCTTTCTTCTAAGCTTCTTAACCCTCTCCGGTTTCTCTGGTTGTGTAAGTAGGAGTCAAATGAACCGGAACCGGGTCTAACAGGGTTGAGCTCCACGGAAGAGAACGGCTGTGAGAACCTTTAAAAGAGTTAAAGCTGGTACGCATTCCACTAGATGCATCGTACCTCACCCAATAGCGACCGTTGTGGTTACTATGGCTACTTCTCTCACGGAGCCTCAGTACTCACCGTCCAGAGTGAGGGTAGCCGAGCAGGATGCCGTCCCAGCGTTGTTGGTAGCCATGCAGGTGAACTCGCCCTCATCCTCAGGGTAAACCCTGGAGATCTCCAGCTGACAGCTGTCGTCAAACTGAGACATCCTGAAGAAGTCCGATTGTTTGATCTCCTTGTCCTGGTGGAACCAGCTAATCGTCACGTCTGGATACGGGAACAGAACACGATGACAGTCAGTCATCATCTCTGGGAAGTAATACCAACGAGTACAAACGCCATTTAACTGTTAGCAGCTCAGCTAAAGGACACCAACGCTCAAGCCGATGGTTACCCTGGTAACAAGTCTGTTCTGAGTCGAATACACAAGCAACTAATGTTTCCACTCCATCATTCTGATGTCGGTTCAAAAGACGATACAGAAATAGCATCAACTCAGATCCCTGGATTTAAGCTTTGGATATAATGTTTGTTAGGATACAGGTCACAGTACCAGTACTGTACTAGTACCAGTAAGTACTAGTACAGGAACGGCAAAGCCTAACCCTACACAGAGTCTCCGTCAGAAACACCAGCTGCTTTCATAAAGCCATCATAATTAGTATATTGATTATAGCAGCTTTGATTCCTCACCGTCACCGCGTACTCTGCACTGGAAGCGAGCCGGTTCACCCTCACGCGCTGCGGTGCTGGCGATGGGGGCGGTGACCACAGGAGGGGCAACAGCAGCAGCAGAGTCTGGAGAAACCACCTCAGACACTGCAACACACACACCAGTGTCTGCACACGTCGCAAAGTGTCCATGCGGTCTACTTCCTGTGGGTAAAACATTACCTTCCACATTCAGCGCTGCCGTGCTCGTGGCGGTGCCGTAGTCGTTCTTGGCCTCGCAGGTGTAGATGGCAGCATCCTCAGGGAACACTTCAATTAGGAGCAGCGAGAACTTGTCGTCCTCATGGAGGAACTTGCACTTGAACCCTGCGGACAGAGCCTGGGAGTTTTTGTGCCAGAAGACGCGAGGTGAAGGAATGCCGCTCACGTGCACCGAGAACTGAGCCGGCTTCCCGGCCTCCACTGACTGCGCTTCCATGTGACGGAGGATCTGTGGTGGCTCCGGGACTGAAAGAGGAAAAAACAGAAGAAAAACAATTTGAATAAAGATCATCCCGAGCTATCTGGTTCCATCGAGGTATCGGAGCAGAGGCGCCGTGGACAGCGTTCGCCGGGACCCACATGTCAGACAGCAAAGATGCTTCTGCTGGTTTTGTACATTCCAGCAAAGTTATCTCACATGAACCATTTCCTGTTGGGAACCATCGCACCATTCACCTGTGTCAAATCCTACAAACCCATCTCTTTGATCAATCACATTGCCGTTGGACTTACTGTTAACTCGGAGGTGCACGCTGCTTCTGTTTTTGCCGGCAACGAAGGTGTACTCTCCGGCGTCGCTCCTGTACGTCTCAGAGATGCTGAGGCGGTGCAGCTTCCTGACCGTCACATAGCTGAACCTCTCCTCCAGCGGGACCTGGATCTCCACGCCGTTCCTTAACCAGCGACCCTCCACATTGTCCTCATTCACCTCGAACTCAAACGCGGCCCGATGTTTCTCCAGAACCTGAGAGACAGGACGGGAGGTGTTAGTCTCCTGAAAATGAATGAGCACATACATCCATGGGATGACGCTGATATTTTAAATAGTGTGCTTTTAATTTGTTCATTTATTCATGAGAACAAATGACTCGTTCTACAACATATGCCATCAAACGTCATCAACCTGACCGAAGACACCGACGACGTCGTCCATGTCCTCGTCCCGGTTTGGGTGACTGAGACACGGACCAGCCCGACCCACTATCTCACCGTTATCTCCCTCTCAGCCGGTTGTGAGATCTGGATGTCCCGACCCTCAACGGTCAGCCGGGCCTTAGAGAGGCTGGATCCGGCCACCACCGAGTACTCTCCGGCATCAGACAGCCGCACCGTCTGGATCATCAGCCGGTGGACGTACGTTTCAGCCGTCGCCACGTACCTGTGTGGGGAATTTCCGTATCAGATGGGATTCCACAACGTAATTAAACGCCGACACCACCAGGAACGCACCACATTTAGTTTGGTGTCGTAATGACTGATTTCAACTGAACGCCTCACAACAGTGACGTCACACAACACAGATAAACGGGGGCTTAGATTGGCTGGGGCAAAGCCCGGCCTTCAGGGGACGGCCCGACTCGAGGACGAGGCATTCACGAGACGCATGGTGGAATCCAGCGCTGATATCCGAACCAACATGTACCGATCCGTTAACTATGTAAATGTCTTAATCCTGACCCAAATCCTCCTTATTGACGACGCAGCCACACGGAGAACAAAGAACCGGGGAGGGTTAGGAAAACCCCAACATGTGGGAAGCAGACGCTGCTCTCACTGTGTCTCTAGCTTCATGTCCTCCATCGGTTTGTGTCTCACTGTGTCTCTAGCTTCATGTCCTCCATCGGTTTGTGTCTCCGGTGTCTCTAGCTTCATGTCCTCCATCGGTTTGTGTCTCACTGTGTCTCTAGCTTCATGTCCTCCATCGGTTTGTGTCTCCGGTGTCTCTAGCTTCATGTCCTCCATCGGTTTGTGTCTCCGGTGTCTCTAGCTTCATGTCCTCCATCGGTTTGTGTCTCCGGTGTCTCTAGCTTCATGTCCTCCATCGGTTTGTGTCTCACTGTGTCTCTAGCTTCATGTCCTCCATCGGTTTGTGTCTCCGGTGTCTCTAGCTTCATGTCCTCCATCGGTTTGTGTCTCCGGTGTCTCTAGCTTCATGTCCTCCATCGGTTTGTGTCTCCGGTGTCTCTAGCTTCATGTCCTCCATCGGTTTGTGTCTCCGGTTAGTCGTTTGGTTTTTGGGCCTCTTGCCAGGTCGTCATCGTAATTGAGAAATTGTTCTCAATTGATCTTACCTGGTGAAATACCAGTTCAATCGTAACCCTGTGATCGCTCAGCAGAACTCACCTTTCTTGAGACACGTCCAGCTCTTGACCGTCCTTCATCCACATCACCTGGATGTTGGGCTCAGAAACCTCACATTCGAAGACGGCCTTCTTCCTCTCGATGATTTTTATGTCCTTGATCTTCTTGGTGAACTCAATTAGACGAGCTAAAAATAATCAGAGTCATTAAATGACTGCCTGAAGTTCACTGAACCGGTTTAGTCATCACTAGCTAACATGGGACTCATGCTAGTACCTTCCACAAACAGGTTAGCGGCTGTGGTGGCAGAGCCAGCCACAAACTGGTACTCTCCTCCGTCTCCAAAGTGGACGTTCCGAATGGTCAGCGAGTGCGTGTGCTGGCGAGTTCGGACCTGACATCGATCTGACGATTTCACCTCCACCCCATTCTTCAGCCATTTGTAGGTGATGCCCTCATAGTTGACCGTCACCTCGAAGGTGATGGTGTCTCTCTCCTGAGCGTTGAGGTCCTTCAGCATGGACGTGATCAGGACGGCTACAGGCAAGAGGACGGGTCAGAAACTACAACAAATATTCTGTCCTGGATTTCTCTACAGGAATTAAAGTTATTTTAATCTGAATCCATAATTCATTCTCTCCAGTCACCCCAGTGGCGGCGAGCTACCCCTGTAGCCAATCCAAGGCACCGGCCTCTCCAACCATCAACACGCATCCACCTTCGTGTGAGTCACCGGGTCTGATTGGACCACCCCGACTATCGAGATATAGATCCCAGGTTGGGCTTTACGTCCAAGACTGTAGCTACACTTGTCGGAAGAATATTCATCACGTCATCAGCCTTGTTTGTTTGAGTTCTGTTATGAATATTTCCTGATTTAAAGTCTCTATAAATCTGTCAGTGTGGAACCAACCTGGGTTCAGAATAAACGGTTGCATCCTTCTGTTTGGACGTTATACACAAAGTCTGTTGAGATTACAAATATATAATACATGCATATACATATATGTGTAAATACTATCTGTATATAGGTACATGTTATTGCAGACCAGCAGCAGTAGAAGTTATGGTTTACAGTACTGAGAAACGTTTGGCCTTTTAACGCGTATCGTGAGATTAAAGACATGCGAGCCCTGGACCGCTGCATCGTACTCACATGTGATCATGTGTCTGATGTCTGAACCACGTGTCCCTCAATCAACAATTTATTGATTCATCACAGACGACCTCAATCTGTAGCCGCTTTATCCTCATTGTACCTCACAGGTGTTTCTGGAGCCTATCCCAGCTGACTACAGGTGAGAGGCTGGGTACACCCCGGACACGTCACCAGCTCATTGTGGTGCCACACAGAGAGACAACCACACACACACACACACACACACACACACACACACACACCTACGGACAATCTGGAGTGATCAATTCACCCAAGTTGCATGTTTTTGGAGGAAACCTTAGAACCCGGAGAGAACATACAAACTCCACACAGAGAGGAGTCAAACCCAGAACCTTCTTGCTGTAAAGCAACAGCGATAGTCACCATGCCACCTCGTAACCCGCCAAGCAAACAAATGAAGTTCACTGTGCAGCTCAACGGTGCGTAGAACATCTCAGTCCTAGCATTGTGCGTATCGGCTAATTAGTCAGCTAGCATCAGTTCTAGCATTGTGCGTATCGGCTAATTAGTCAACTAGCATCAGTCCTAGCATTGTGCGTATCGGCTAATTAGTCAACTAGCATCAGTCCTAGCATTGTGCGTATCGGCTAATCAGTCAGCTAGCACCAGTCCTAGCATTGTGCGTATCGGCTAATTAGTCAGCTAGCATCAGTTCTAGCATTGTACGTATTGGCTAATTAGTCAGCTAGCATCAGTTCTAGCATTGTGCGTATCGGCTAATCAGTCAGCTAGCATCAGTTCTAGCATTGTGCGTATCGGCTAATCAGTCAGCTAGCATCAGTTCTAGCATTGTGCGTATCGGCTAATTAGTCAGCTAGCATCAGTTCTAGCATTGTACGTATTGGCTAATTAGTCAGCTAGCATCAGTTCTAGCATTGTACGTATCGGCTAATTAGTCAGCTAGCATCAGTTCTAGCATTGTGCGTATCGGCTAATCAGTCAGCTAGCATCAGTTCTAGCATTGTGCGTATCGGCTAATCAGTCAGCTAGCATCAGTCCTAGCACTGTACGTATCGGCTAATCAGTCAGCTAGCATCAGTCCTAGCATTGTGCGTATCGGCTAATCAGTCAGCTAGCATCAGTTCTAGCATTGTGCGTATCGGCTAATTAGTCAGCTAGCATCAGTTCTAGCATTGTGCGTATCGGCTAATTAGTCAGCTAGCATCAGTTCTAGCATTGTGCGTATCGGCTAATTAGTCAGCTAGCATCAGTTCTAGCATTGTGCGTATCGGCTAATTAGTCAGCTAGCATCAGTTCTAGCATTGTGCGTATCGGCTAATCAGTCAGCTAGCATCAGTTCTAGCATTGTACGTATCGGCTAATTAGTCAGCTAGCATCAGTCCTAGCATTGTACGTATCGGCTAATTAGTCAGCTAGCATCAGTTCTAGCATTGTACGTATCGGCTAATTAGTCAGCTAGCATCAGTCCTAGCATTGTACGTATCGGCTAATTAGTCAGCTAGCAACCTCATTTCAGATGAGACCATAAGTTTGGCCCAAGTCTCCTTTTGTCACATTCCTGAAAAAACATGGTGGCTGTGACGGGATCTTACGGCTGACGGTGAGCGTCGCAGAGACTCTGTCGTTGCCGCAGATGAAGGTGTACTCTGCAGAGTCACTTCGGCTCGTGTTCAGGATCTTGAGCTGGTGCAGTTTCCCCTGAACCACAACTCTGAATTTCTCGCTCATTTCTATCTCCACGCCGTCCTTCAGCCAGGTGGAAGGCACGTTAAAGTGCGAAACCTCACACTCGAACGAGGCCACCTGCGTCTCCGGCACCGCAACGCTCTTCATCGGTTTGGTGACTCTCAGAGCTGGAGAGAAGACGCATTAGAGCATTCAGTTTCCTGCGCCGCTTCAGGACACCAGATTATTAGCGTTAGCGTTGTGTGACTGACATCAATTCTAAAAGTTTGTATCAAAAAGCTATAAACATTTTCCTGTCACAAATACAGCATGAAAGTTCAAACTAAAAATACCTTTAGCTGCAAAGCCTTTTTTCTAATTCTGTTATAAACACAATTGTGATTGTAATAAGTTCATAAATCGTAATAAAATTGTATTTGAAAAATAAAGCAAATCTCGATTGACCCTACGACATTCCAAACGGCTGCTCCTGTTTGTGAGGAAGCTGGTTCACGCACCCTCCACCGTCAGCACGGCGCTGCACCGCAGGGGTCCCACCACCGCCGTGTACTCGCCCGCGCTGCTGCCGGCCACGCGCCGCAGCAGCAGCTTGTGAGCTTTACGCTCCGACAGAACTTTACACTCGTCAGTGGACGTCAGTTCCACGCCTTCAAACATCCACCTGACGGGGATGTCGTCATGGGACAGGCTCATCTCAAAGGAGACCGTGCCATCCAGCAGTGACGTCACATCCTTTATCTTCTTAATGATCTTGATAGCTGTGAAGAGACAAGAGTAAACCCACGAAAAGCCTTTTCTCCCGTGACGATAAAGAAGGTATTTGTGAAGTGCTCCGTTCGTACTCACTCTCCACATTCAGCCTGGCATTAGCCGACAGCCTTCCCAGCTTGAAGGAGTAGACCGACTCGTCCAGAGCGCTGCAGCGCTTCACCTTTAGCGTGTGGACCGTCCCATCACTAGTGATCTCATACTTGTCACAGTTCTGCAGCTCCACACCGTTCTTGATCCACTGAGAGCCCTTGACATGAGGGTGGGTGAGCTCCAGGGTGAACGCGGCCTCCTGGGTCTCCGTCACCGTCTGGTTCCTCAGAGTTTTCTTGATCTTGACCGCTGCACATGGAAAAGACATTTAGTGTT
Source organism: Brachionichthys hirsutus (assembly GCF_040956055.1). Taxonomy (NCBI): domain Eukaryota; kingdom Metazoa; phylum Chordata; class Actinopteri; order Lophiiformes; family Brachionichthyidae; genus Brachionichthys; species Brachionichthys hirsutus. Next base: position 13,767,790 of record NC_090908.1, on the reverse strand, counting down.
TACACTAAAGGTCACGCTTTTTAAAGCCTCGACAGTTTCATAAATCAAAGTCATATCTCCCAGCTGATAGAAAGAGATATGTATATGTAATATTTCTGACCAGTAACTTTACCTGACTAATATTCTTTATATTACTTTTCTAGTCTGCCAAGAGGGCAGGTGAGGGTCACAATCACTATAAGAATAAAAAGCATAGAACTCTAACAGTGACTGACGTTGTGCACGTCGTCGCTGTGGAGCACGAATGCAGACAAGGTAAAATATATATATGTATACATATATTACTTTTCTTTTTTTATTACTGTGTGCTTGTTGGTTGATGATTTTTTCTCAGCACTGTATTTACTGAATGAATACAAGTGAAAATAATGTAACCTTTTTGCACATACACGTTATTAATGAGTTATATATATATATAAGACTCATCATCACTCACACCTCGCCTTGAACATCGACACGCTTATGGGCGGGGCTTACCCTCAACCCTGAGGTTGGCTGTGGTTTTGGAGTTGGCCACCAGGTAGCTGTACTCTCCACCATCCTGAGGTCTGGTGATGATGATGATGAGGCGCCGGATGGCTCCCTTTACCTCGCTCACCACATTCTCATTCAGGTCCACGGGCTGACCCTCCTTCAGCCACCGACCCTCAGAATCAGCGTTGGCCACTTCACATTCCAGCTCAGCCGCCTGAGACTCAGCGATGGTCACATCCTGCAGGGGTCGAGTGATGGCTCCACCTGGTGGCATCATGAGGAACAATCATGTGTAACAGCTCTATCCCATATCTAAATCATAAAACAAGAAAAACTACAGAGTGTCTTGAGGTTTCTGTCAAAACCTTCATCAAATGTTTAAGCAGTGTCATCGTTTGAAACAGGCTCCAGTTCCAGAGCACACAATTCAGTGATCCCTCCCAGAATTTACCAGAGACAATAAGCTTGGCACGGGATGCCTTTTCACCAGCGTGGAATGCGTACTGGCCCTCTTCATCCTTCATGGCATCGATGACTGTGAGAGAGTGAGCCGTGCCCTTCGACTCCTTCTTGTATTTGGCTCCAGGTTTTAGCTGCTGGTTCCCGAATGTCCACACCGGATCAATACCGGGCTGCGAAACCTCAACGGTAAAAGTTACATTCTGGGACTCTGAGCACACCTTGTCCTCCATGTGTTTTACAATATGTACACCTGTAAAAAGAGAAACCTGGTGAGAAACACAGCACAGAAGAGCACACTATTGAAGGAAGATCAAACTCTAAACCTGTCTCACCTTCGACAGTCAGGCTGCAGCTTGTGTCCACCTTGCCGACAACAAGCTTGTAGTTCCCTTCATCAGAAGCGTAGGTCCGGGTGAAGACCAGACGCTGCTTGGCTCCCTTTGCCACCATCTGGACTCGGTCACTGGGTACCAACAGCTCGTCATTGTGGTACCATTTGACCGAACTAATGTCCTGAGCTGAAATCTTGGCCTCCAGAACAGCTTTTGTGCCTTCGATGGAGGATACGTCCTTCAGCGGCACCACAATACCGATAGCTGATAAAGCAGGACGACATTAGAGAACATGTCAGCGTGCACCGATGGTTGTGAACTGCTGTCATTGATTCTACGTCTGACTCTTACTCTGAACACTAAGTTTGCATGAGGTTGAGAGGTCTTGGGCTGGAACCACGAAGGAGTAGGACGCCGCGTCTCCAGTACTGACATTCTCCAGCAGTATCTTGTGAACCATTTTGTCGATTACGATGTGGACGCGGTCCGACGCAACGATGGTCTGGCCGTTCTTCCTCCAGCTCCCCTCAACACGCTCCTGGGAGAACCTGACCTCCAGTTGAGCAATGTCACCCTCACACACTGTGAGGTCAGTCAAGGGCTGCATCAGCGTCACCGGGCGCACTAAAAGTAGAGAACGGTCGCCAGTGTTACAGCCACCAATCACAGCCTTGAACAAAACCGTGACTAGCAGCTGCTCTCCAGGTAAGAAGTTAATCACGGGAGAGCGAGACGTCTTTCATGTCCCACCCAAACTGGCTTAGGTTGTGGAGTCAGCAGACACATTAGGATATTCCAGATGTCCCTCTCTCCGACAAGTTGCCGGTCCCGAGGGATCCTGTAGAACAACCTGGCAGCTTTGGGGTTGGGATGATTTGTCGCCTTACACAAAGAAATTTAGAAGGCTAGGCTCCTAACTTCTGCATAGCCACTGAAAGAATGGAGTGACTGAAAGTGTCTTCCCTGGCAGGGTGGCTGGAATCAGCCTTAGCAGTGAGGGAGGACTTCAGAGATAGACCTTGAACCCAGAGGAGGGGTAACACCTGTTAGCCCGGAGGGGCTGGGAATTACTGCTCGGGAGATGGTTGTCTGCAATACCCTGATTAGTCTGCTAGCTTCAGCAACTCAACCTCAGACGAGAGGGAAAGGACTTATGGAACAAGCACGGATGATTAGTCTTCTACAATCCAGGGCGTGAGTAGACTGTTCTGTTGGCAACCCGTCAGAATACTAGAATACTGAGACCGTTACGGCTTACCTTTCATCTTTAGCGAGGCGCAGCTGCTCAAGTCACCACAGACGAAGCTATATTTCCCTTGGTCTTCTTTCCTGACATCCTTTACAGAGAGTGTGTGTCTTCCTCGGCGAGAGGAAATGGTGTATTTATTGCTAGGAGATAACTTCTTGTCTCCAAACAACCAGCTGCCTTGAGCATCCTCATGAGATAGCTCAACCTCAAACTCTCCAGCGTAGGTCTCCGGTACCTCGACGCTCTCCAAATGTTTTACAAGCTCCAGGGCAGCACCTTGAGAGAGAAGAAGAACCGTGGTTAACCAATCTAGCCAGAGAAGACATGATGGAAAGATTTGAGTACCTTCAACACGGAGCCTTGCACTTGTCCCGATACTCTCATCATCTGCAACCGCGCACGTATATTCAGCATCATCTTTCATTTCAATGGTCAGAACAGACAAGAAGTGGACCTTTCTGTCTGAATGCATTCTGTATTTGTCTCCAGAAAAGATCTCCATGTTGTTCTTGAACCATTTGATCTTGACGAAAGGCTCATTGGTTTCACACTCAAACGTCACCATGGTGTCCTTCTCGTTTGCCCTCGCATCCTCCAGGAACTGGGTAAAGTTAACCGTCGCCTTGGCTGTAACGAGAAAAGAGGAGTGAGAAACAAAACTTATGTGTTTTAATCCACGATCAAGCAAAAAGATTTCACCTTGAACAAGAAGAAAGGCGTGGCTTGAGGCCTCTCCAGCAACATTCATGGCTTTAACCATGATGCTCGCCGAGTCGTCTGCCGTGACATCTCTGATGACCAGTTCACAAACATGATCCTCAGGCCAGAACCAGTACACGCGCTCCGACTTCTCCACTGAAATGCCATTCCTGAACCACTGGCACTCCGGTTCCGGTCTGCCGACGACTCGAACTCGGAAACGAACCTCATCCATGGGAGCAACGGTCTTGCTGGTGATGCGTTCCAGGATCTTGGGTGCCTCCATGCTGGGGGAGAGCTGAACCCTCTCTGGCTTGATTGTGGGGATTGTGACCTTGCCCTGTTCTTCCATCATCTTCCTTTCAGCCTCTTCTTTCTCCTTCATGTGATGAAGCAAGTCGTCCTTCGTTTTCTTCAGTAGATCTTCGTAGGAGTCGTCCCTCTTGCGAGACTTGAAGTCTACAGCAGAAATGGACTCGTAGAAACCTTCCTCTGTTCTACGCTTGAACTTACTTTTCAGTTCAGCCGACTCTTCTGAGGTTTTCTCATGAACAATTCTCTGTGTTTTGCGCAGCTTAACAACTTCCCTGTCCTGTGCAGCCTCTCCAGGTCGGTCAGCCTTCACAACATCAAATCCTATTCTGCCGGGCTCAGGTGCAGCCTCCGCATGTCTCGAGTCTGGAGCACGACGCAGTACGGATCTAAAGTCCTCTCTCTGTTGGACCTCCAGCTTCACAGTGTGCTCAGTTGTGCCAAGAGGATTGTCCGCAACTATCCGGACCTCTCCTGTGTCATATGACTTAATGTCGACGACCTCCAGATAGTAAATGCCGTCGTAACGAAGCCTGTATCTCTTGCTTTTGCGGATGAGCTGTCCATTGAGGTACCAGTTCACCTTTGGTGCTGGATAACCAGTCACTCTGCAGCGAAAACGTGCAACGTCACCTTCCAGGACTCGGGCTGGTTCGGGGAGAAGAACAATTTCAGGTTTGGTCTTTTCAAATTCCTCATCAATGCTGAGTCCTGCAGGTCCTCCCTCATGAGCCATGCGCTCAATTTCATCCATTCTGTGAGGCCCCCTCCTGCCCTCGGGTAGCTGCGTTTCTTCAACCAGACCCTTCTCATCCTTGACGACCAGCGTGGCTGAAGTCTGGTCGACGCCATACTTGTTGGTAGCTCTGCAGGTGATGACGCCGCTGTCTCTGGCGTAGGCGACTTCATAGTCTAGACTGCAGTAGCCAAACTCATTGACCATGCGCAGCCTGTTTGCGGCTTCCAGGGGTTTGCCATCGTGCAGCCACTCCACCCCCATGTTGGGGTCACCAATGGGGGTCAGTCTGCACTCAAAATGAGCTGGACCGAAGCGCTTCATGCGGACAGAGGTCAGCTTCTTCTTGAACTGCGGTTTCTGCTGCTTCTCCTTGTCGTAGAGGTCACCCTCCTCCCACTGCTCCTGCCCGTAGCGCAGGTGAAGGGGCTCCAGCTCTGGGGGGGCGATCTCCTTGGCTTTGTAGGTTCCTTTGGGGATGATGAGCTTCCTCTCAACTTGAGGAGCAGTGAAGTCCACGTCAACGTTGACCCTGCAGCGGGTGGTGTCTCTGCCGGCCTTGTTGATGGCCGTGGCGGTGTACCAGGCGCTGTCTGAGCCTGCTGCCGAGGGGATCTGGAATTTGGCCTCACCTTTAGTCCCATCAATCCTGAAGTAATTCATAAATATTGATCAGCACATTTACTACACTTTTGTAAAGGCTGACATACTCATGTGAAAGGCTTGGCCAATCATTCACAGTTAAAGAAAAGACAACGCTTACTTGATACGTGGGTGTTTGTGTGGGGTGACGATGTCACTGTTTTTCAGCCAGACGATGTCAGGCAGCGGGTTTCCGATGGCTTTGACAGCCAACGCAACGAGAGTGCCCTGCTTCACCGTGATGTTCCTCAGCTTCTCAACAAACTGAGGACGTGCCAGGCTTTCTCTTTCTGCGGAGGTTGGTAGCACATGGAGGCAGATCATTGTTAATGAAAACCACAGATGCGTTCTCTGGTGAATGTACCATAAAGGTTTGGTGCCGGGGCATCACACACGGACGTACCATCGACGGTAAGAGTTACAGAGACAGAGGTCCGTCCAGCCCTGTTCTGAGCAACGACGGTCCACTCTCCGGTGTCTTTTGGCGTGGCTGGAACCATGATCAGGGATTGGACCCCATCCTCTTTAATGACTATTTTGTGGGTGTAGTCATTGACCACTTGTTGTCCTTGAAACAGAAGATAAAAGTGCTTTTAAATAGAAGAACCAAAAGGTCAAAGGTGTGTTGATGGAATTCCTCTCTCACCATTGTGGAACCAGTATGTGTCTGGCATGGGTCTGCCAACAACCTTCAGGTCAAATCTGGCAGTTTGTCCCTCAGAGCACTTTATTGAGGAAGGTTTCAACACAAACACAGGCTTGTAGAGTCTTTCCAGTTGAGCCTCATCCGTCTCGTCAAGCCTGCGGGCAGGAGACCGTCCAGGAGACCGTCCAGGAGACCGTCCAGGAGACCGTCCAGGAGAACGGCTAGGAGAACGGGCGGGTGATCGACTCAGAGAACGAGGAGACGTGGACCTGAGAAAGGAGCACAGCTGTTAATATCATACGGATGATAGTACAAAAACTATCGGGTAAAGTAACTGCACTCAGCAGTGGATGTTTATTACAAGTAGTCTTGGTGAATCTGGTTTAGCTGCTTAAAGGTGTAGAAGTTACCTGAGCAACCAGCATGCATAGCCAGAAGTAGGGATGCACTGCAGGACCACAATGGTGTTCTCTAACGTATGCTCATACATTTATTGTACACGTACATGTAAAGTGACCGGTAACTTGCACTGTTCTATCTGCACTGCCTGACTGCTGGTACACATCTGTGTATCCACTCCTGGGCTGCTGTTTTTGTGGTGGGTTCTGTTCTGAGTGTATTTTACGGCATACCCTGCAGCCTGCATTTTATTATTGTCATTACCTTCTGTTACACGATTGCACCGAGAAAAAATCCTAATATCCCATTGATGATGGCAAAAACCTGATTCTGATGTATGTAAATGAGAAGGTCCCAGAGGGAACAGCGAGGCTACAAGGAATAGACGTAAAGACGGTCGAGGACTTCAGGTACCTCGGGTCAACAGTGCAGAGTGATGGAGAGAATGTGGAAAGGAGGTGAAGAATAGAATCGCGTGCAGGCAGGCTGGAGGAAAGTATCAGGTGTCAGCGAGGATGAAGGGACAGGTCTACAAGACAACTGTTCAACTCCCTTCACCTCCATGCCCCCCCCTCCGCTAAAGCACAGGCTATACGAGTCGGTGATTCCGGCTCGCTCTGGTTCCTTATTGTACGTACTCAGGTACAGGTATGTGAGTATTTACAACGTGGAGTGAAAAGGGAGATGAGCCAAAGGGTGAAACGGTCAAGTCACCAGTCAATCGATATTCCTACCCTCAGCTCAAGTCCTGAACACAAAGCTAAAATGACCCCCCCCCCTTGGTTGGGGGGCTTAATGCTATGATAAGTGGAACAAAATGAAGGAATCCATTCAAAGCTGTGATAAACATCGATCGCTGCAAACAATCACGTCTGTGTCAGGCTGCACTGATGAATGGCTCCGATTGGTTGAATGTCGGCCGACGGCCGGTTTGATTAGTCCATGTTTGTAGTTTTTAGTCTGCCTCAATGACCTGACCTGATCCTCGGAGCCGCCGGCTGCAGCGCTACGACTCCAGACGGCTCTACGTAGAGCTTCCCAGAGCTGACGGCGTTTCCCTTCGTGTTGGTTGTAAAGGCAGTGTACACGCCCTCATCCTCCGGGAGCACCGCAGGCAGGCGGAGGCTGGCCCGACCATCCTGAAGAACCTCCATCTGGTACCGGCCACCGGGTCTTATGCGCTGGCCGTCTTTGTACCAAACAATCTGGCAAAAACAGAATTTTACACAGAATTCTTGCTAGAGCTAAGCACCCTTTAAATATCATGTCCAGTTCAGAAAACGTACACCGACAGCTGCTAATGATCGACAGCAGGGGGCGCTGTAGTTTGGGGACCCCTGACCGACAGCATCGAAAAGCTTCTGGTAACCAAACTGAGACGACCAGAACAGAAACATCTGGACTTGTGTCGGTTGTAGCAGATATATTAATATAGTACTCTCAGCAGCATCATTACTAATAAGAGACTCCAGATATATTAATATATTACTCTCAGCAGCAGCATCATTACTAATAAGAGATACCAGATATATTAATATATTACTCTCAGCAGCAGCATCATTACTAATAAGAGATACCAGATATATTAATATATTACTCTCAGCAGCAGCATCATTACTAATAAGAGACTCCAGATATATTAATATATTACTCTCAGCAGCATCATTACTAATAAGAGATACCAGATATATTAATATATTACTCTCAGCAGCAGCATCATTACTAATAAGAGATACCAGATATATTAATATATTACTCTCAGCAGCATCGTTACTAATAAGAGATACCAGATATATTAATATATTACTCTCAGCAGCAGCATCATTACTAATAAGAGATACCAGATATATTAATATATTACTCTCAGCAGCATCATTACTAATAAGAGATACCAGATATATTAATATATTACTCTCAGCAGCATCATTACTAATAAGAGATACCAGATATATTAATATATTACTCTCAGCAGCATCATTACTAATAAGAGATACCAGATATATTAATATATTACTCTCAGCAGCATCATTACTAATAAGAGACTCCAGATATATTAATGTATTACTCTCAGCAGCATCATTACTAATAAGAGACTCCAGATATATTAATATATTACTCTCAGCAGCATCATTACTAATAAGAGATACCAGATATATTAATATAGTACTCTCAGCAGCATCATTACTAATAAGAGATACCAGATATATTAATATAGTACTCTCAGCAGCATCATTACTAATAAGAGACTCCAGATATATTAATATATTACTCTCAGCAGCAGCATCATTACTAATAAGAGATACCAGATATATTAATATATTACTCTCAGCAGCATCATTACTAATAAGAGACTCCAGATATATTAATATATTACTCTCAGCAGCAGCATCATTACTAATAAGAGATACCAGATATATTAATATATTACTCTCAGCAGCATCATTACTAATAAGAGACTCCAGATATATTAATATATTACTCTCAGCAGCAGCATCATTACTAATAAGAGATACCAGATATATTAATATATTACTCTCAGCACCATCATTACTAATAAGAGACTCCAGATATATTAATATATTACTCTCAGCAGCAGCATCATTACTAATAAGAGATACCAGATATATTCATATATTACTCTCAGCAGCAGCATCATTACTAATAAGAGATACCAGATATATTCATATATTACTCTCAGCAGCAGCATCATTACTAATAAGAGATACCAGATATATTCATATATTACTCTCAGCAGCATCATTACTAATAAGAGATACCAGATATATTAATATAGTACTCTCAGCAGCATCATTACTAATAAGAGATACCAGATATATTAATATAGTACTCTCAGCAGCATCATTACTAATAAGAGACTCCAGATATATTAATATATTACTCTCAGCAGCAGCATCGTTACTAATAAGAGACTCCAGATATATTAATATATTACTCTCCGCAGCAGCATCATTACTAATAAGAGATACCAGATATATTAATATATTACTCTCAGCAGCATCATTACTAATAAGAGATACCAGATATATTAATATATTACTCTCAGCAGCAGCATCATTACTAATAAGAGACTCCAGATATATTAATATATTACTCTCAGCAGCAGCATCATTACTAATAAGAGATACCAGATATATTAATATATTACTCTCAGCAGCATCATCACTAATAAGAGATACCAGATATATTAATATATTACTCTCAGCAGCATCATTACTAATAAGAGATACCAGATATATTAATATATTACTCTCAGCAGCATCATTACTAATAAGAGATACCAGATATATTAATATATTACTCTCAGCAGCATCATTACTAATAAGAGATACCAGATATATTAATATATTACTCTCAGCAGCATCATTACTAATAAGAGACTCCAGATATATTAATATATTACTCTCAGCAGCATCATTACTAATAAGAGACTCCAGATATATTAATATATTACTCTCAGCAGCATCATTACTAATAAGAGATACCAGATATATTAATATATTACTCTCAGCAGCATCATTACTAATAAGAGATACCAGATATATTAATATATTACTCTCAGCAGCATCATTACTAATAAGAGACTCCAGATATATTAATATATTACTCTCAGCAGCATCATTACTAATAAGAGATACCAGATATATTAATATATTACTCTCAGCAGCAGCATCATTACTAATAAGAGATACCAGATATATTAATATATTACTCTCAGCAGCATCATTACTAATAAGAGATACCAGATATATTAATATTTTACTCTCAGCAGCATCATTACTAATAAGAGATACCAGATATATTAATATATTACTCTCAGCAGCATCATTACTAATAAGAGATACCAGATATATTAATATATTACTCTCAGCAGCATCATTACTAATAAGAGACTCCAGATATATTAATATATTACTCTCAGCAGCATCATTACTAATAAGAGATACCAGATATATTAATATATTACTCTCAGCAGCAGCATCATTACTAATAAGAGATACCAGATATATTAATATATTACTCTCAGCAGCATCATTACTAATAAGAGATACCAGATATATTAATATTTTACTCTCAGCAGCATCATTACTAATAAGAGATACCAGATATATTAATATATTACTCTCAGCAGCATCATTACTAATAAGAGACTCCAGATATATTAATATATTACTCTCAGCAGCAGCATCATTACTAATAAGAGATACCAGATATATTAATATATTACTCTCAGCAGCATCATTACTAATAAGAGATACCAGATATATTAATATTTTACTCTCAGCAGCAGCATCATTACTAATAAGAGATACCAGATATATTAATATATTACTCTCAGCAGCATCATTACTAATAAGAGATACCAGATATATTAATATATTACTCTCAGCAGCAGCATCATTACTAATAAGAGATACCAGATATATTAATATATTACTCTCAGCAGCATCATTACTAATAAGAGACTCCAGATATATTAATATATTACTCTCAGCAGCATCATTACTAATAAGAGACTCCAGATATATTAATATATTACTCTCAGCAGCATCATCATTACTAATAAGAGACTCCAGATATATTAATATATTACTCTCAGCAGCATCATTACTAATAAGAGATACCAGATATATTAATATATTACTCTCAGCAGCATCATTACTAATAAGAGATACCAGATATATTAATATATTACTCTCAGCAGCAGCATCATTACTAATAAGAGACTCCAGATATATTAATATATTACTCTCAGCAGCATCATTACTAATAAGAGATACCAGATATATTAATATATTACTCTCAGCAGCATCATTACTAATAAGAGATACCAGATATATTAATATATTACTCTCAGCAGCATCATTACTAATAAGAGATACCAGATATATTAATATAGTACTCTCAGCAGCATCATTACTAATAAGAGATACCAGATATATTAATATATTACTCTCAGCAGCATCATTACTAATAAGAGATACCAGATATATTAATATATTACTCTCAGCAGCAGCATCATTACTAATAAGAGACTCCAGATATATTAATATATTACTCTCAGCAGCATCATTACTAATAAGAGATACCAGATATATTAATATATTACTCTCAGCAGCATCATTACTAATAAGAGATACCAGATATATTAATATATTACTCTCAGCAGCATCATTACTAATAAGAGATACCAGATATATTAATATATTACTCTCAGCAGCAGCATCATTACTAATAAGAGATACCAGATATATTAATATATTACTCTCAGCAGCATCATTACTAATAAGAGACTCCAGATATATTAATATATTACTCTCAGCAGCATCATTACTAATAAGAGACTCCAGATATATTAATATATTACTCTCAGCAGCATCATCATTACTAATAAGAGACTCCAGATATATTAATATATTACTCTCAGCAGCATCATTACTAATAAGAGATACCAGATATATTAATATATTACTCTCAGCAGCATCATTACTAATAAGAGATACCAGATATATTAATATATTACTCTCAGCAGCAGCATCATTACTAATAAGAGACTCCAGATATATTAATATATTACTCTCAGCAGCATCATTACTAATAAGAGATACCAGATATATTAATATATTACTCTCAGCAGCATCATTACTAATAAGAGATACCAGATATATTAATATAGTACTCTCAGCAGCATCATTACTAATAAGAGATACCAGATATATTAATATAGTACTCTCAGCAGCATCATTACTAATAAGAGATACCAGATATATTCATATAGTACTCTCAGCAGCAGCATCATTACTAATAAGAGATACCAGATATATTAATATATTACTCTCAGCAGCATCATTACTAATAAGAGATACCAGATATATTAATATAGTACTCTCAGCAGCATCATTACTAATAAGAGATACCAGATATATTAATATAGTACTCTCAGCAGCATCATTACTAATAAGAGATACCAGATATATTCATATAGTACTCTCAGCAGCAGCATCATTACTAATAAGAGATACCAGATATATTCATATATTACTCTCAGCAGCATCATTACTAATAAGAGATACCAGATATATTAATATATTACTCTCAGCAGCAGCATCATTACTAATAAGAGATACCAGATATATTAATATAGTACTCTCAGCAGCATCATTACTAATAAGAGATACCAGATATATTCATATAGTACTCTCAGCAGCAGCATCATTCCTAATATGGAGCCACTGTTTGGTCACAAACGAGTCAGACCACGCTCAGGCCAATAGAGAGCCTTTACCACAGGGCCCTGAAGGTGTTTGACCAAAAGCCTATTAGATTTCACCATTGCCATATTTTATCAAAACACAAGTTTTTATCCTTCTTAAATGTTATTAATTTAAGTGTTCTTAAACAGTTTTTTAAATGTGTGAATGGCTTTGCACCAGAACCACTGAGCAGGTTTGTCAGCAGGTCCACCCGGGCAGCCTCAGGTGGGGACTGTAAGGTGCCCCCCCGAAAAACATCTTTCGCACAATCCGCTCTCTCTGTGAAAGGTGCTGGTCTGTGGAATCTGCTCCCTGTTCACCTAAAATCTATGACACAATTGGTCTCCCTCAAAAAAGAAACGAAATCTTGGATGTGCAAGCAGCAGCACTGTACCCATGTTTAAATGTGTACATAGTTTTATCTCTAACATTTCTTTTTTATTACCGTCTTGTTTTATTCTTAATTGTTTTAGTTCTGTGATAAAAACATGCATAGATGACTTTTTAAAACAATTTTCCTTCCTTTCCATGTTTGGAAATGGATATCTGTGGACAAGTGCTGCGAATTAGCTTCAGCTATAAGCGCTATAATGCAGGCATCAGATACTTGTGCTACATGTGTCTGTGTTTTGTCTTTGTCCATATTCAAATAAACCAGAATGAATGAATGAAGAGACTCAGAGACTCAGAGTGACGGGCACACCTGAGCCCAGGTCATCTCAGCGGTGACCTTTCTAGCAGTACCTTCGGCAGCGGCTGGCCACTCGTCTTGCAATGGAACGTGACGCCCATTCCCTCCATGATCCTGTAGTTTTTCACTGGTGTGCTGAATGACGGCTGCACCGCCTCCTCATCTGTTACCGTGACGATCATCTCTCCATCCTCCGTCACCAGTTCTCTGTAGCTGATCCTCATGACCCGAAGCTCAATTTCCTGAATGATCCTCTCTTCAAAGGCTGAAATAAGGAATTCCTGCAAAAAATGTTTGTAATGTGGAATTGCAAGTGTTACTAATGATAATAATAATAATGATAATAATAACGCATTGGACTCGTACAGCGATTTCTATGAGAAACTCGTAGTGCATTATTCTATAGTACTGAGACATCACTACGCACCGTTTCAGAGACGAAGCTCATGGGGGCAGTCTTCTTCTCTTCCATCTGGTACTGACCCACAAGCTCAGAGGGCTCCCGGGTCACCGCTGTTGTGACCTCAGTTTTATAGGCCAGCTCTTGAGTCTTTATATAGGCTTCATATTCCTCTGTAAGCAAAAAGGCAGACGTTCAGCGCAGTTCTTTATCGTCCCTCAAAGTCCCGGATAAGCGGTGGAAGACGGAGGGAAGTCGTGAATGCAGCATAGAACAGGAACAGCCCCCACCCTGAAAGCCACTCTAGAGGCTTCCTAACGCCCAACGTGAGGCAGGAACCGCACTCGAGCCATACCTTCATCCAGCAGGCCGGAAGAGGCCGAAGCTTCTCCGTGGGGATTCTTGACAAAGATGGAGTATTCTCCAGCGTCATCCGCAAAGGTCATAGAGATCTCCAGCTCGCATTCTCCAGTGTCCCTCTTGTAGACAACTTTATATCTGATGGCAAAAAAATCATTAATCCATTAATGGACAGGTGGGTGGCGCCGTTGCCTTACAACAAGAAGGCCACAGGTTCAAATCCAACTTGGGGCCTTTCTGTTCTCCAGGTTCCTCCAAAAACATGCAACTCAGGTGAACTAGTCACGCCGAGGGTCTATGTGTGGCCCTGCGATGAACTGGCGCGTCATCCGGGGTGTGCCCCGCCTCTTGACTGTAGACTCCAGAAACACCCGTGACCCAGGTGAATGAACGAACAGGTGTGAACCGTACCTGTAGCCGGTAGTGAGTGGCACACCGTTCTTCTTCCAGGTGACGTGAGGTTTGGGGTTTCCTCCGACTTGACAATGGAAGGTGACGCTCCCCCCCTCCACCAGCTTCTGGGCAGCGGGTTTCTTCACGAAGAAGGGAGCAGCAGAGTCTCTTGAACTCACCTGTGCAACCCTCTCTTCGGTCACCTCGACGACGCTGAACAACAACAGCTGGGTGAGACGCTGGCCGACGGTCTCAGCGATCAGATGCTGATCGAGGTACTCACGCGTCCTCGCCGCTCTCCGTCTGCTCTGAAACTGGGAAAGAACCTGAAGTGGGTTCCCGAAGCACTCAGAGAACCTGAAGTGGGTTCCTGAAGCACTCAGAGAACCTGAAGTGGGTTCCTGAAGCACTCAGAGAACCTGAAGTGGGTTCCTGAAGCACTCAAAGAACCTGAAGTGGGTTCCTGAAGCACTCAGAGAACCTGAAGTGGGTTCCTGAAGCACTCAGAGAACCTGAAGTGGGTTCCTGAAGCACTCAGAGAACCTGAAGTGGGTTCCTGAAGCACTCAGAGAACCTGAAGTGGGTTCCTGAAGCACTCAGAGAACCTGAAGTGGGTTCCTGAAGCACTCAAAGAAGGTTCTCCTGCCGTTTGAACGTGCGTCGTCATTCCTGCGTTTGCTTTTGATCGTTTTCTCGTGCACGGTCGCAAACGACGCGTCTCAATACTCGATTACAGAGCTGGATGGTTCGTGTTGCTGTTTGTGGGTCGGTACCAAAACCCACAGTGAGCTTTTCATAATAGTCTAACGTGTTGCTGTTTTGGGTCGGTACCAAAACCCACAGTGAGCTCTTCATAATAGTCTAACGTGTTGCTGTTTTGGGTCGGTACCAACCCACAGTGAGCTCTTCATAATAGTCTAACGTGTTGCTGTTTTGGGTCGGTACCAACCCACAGTGAGCTTTTCATAATAGTCTAACGTGTTGCTGTTTGTGGGTCGGTACCAAAACCCACAGTGAGCTCTTCATAATAGTCTAACGTGTTGCTGTTTGTGGGTCGGTACCAACCCACAGTGAGCTCTTCATAATAGTCTAACGTGTTGCTGTTTTGGGTCGGTACCAACCCACAGTGAGCTTTTCATAATAGTCTAACGTGTTGCTGTTGTGGGTCGGTACCAAAACCCACAGTGAGCTCTTCATAATAGTCTAACGTGTTGCTGTTTGTGGGTCGGTACCAAAACCCACAGTGAGCTCTTCATAATAGTCTAACGTGTTGCTGTTTGTGGGTCGGTACCAACCCACAGTGAGCTTTTCATAATAGTCGTCTATTGATTGTGATACTGTTCGTATTTGGTTTGAATTATTCTTCTCAAATAGAGCTCCTAACTCTGCATAAATGTTAAATATTTTCCAGAGCAGCACATCTAGGTCAGCTGACATCCAACCACCTTTACCTTGAACCAGCAGGTAGCAGGAGGTGCTGACAGTCCCCGCCCTGTTGGTGGCGCTGCAGGTGAAGCGGCCGCTGTCCTCTGCAAACGCCTCGCGAATCACCATCCTGGCAAAGCCATCGCTGCAGCTGATGCTGAAGTCGATGGAGCTCTCAATCTGGTAGTCCTCTCTGAACCACATGAGGGCGGGGGCGGGGCGGCCGCCGATCTGACACGTCAGGGTCACCGACTCGCCCTCCGTCACCGTCGTGTTCCTCAAGCCCTAAAACGGGAGAGGTAGCGCGTTTACATCAGGAGGGAGAACGATGGAGGATCTGCTGGATCTGCTGGATCCGCTGGATCCGCTGGCAGTAGATTTAGACGTGACCATATGATCAAGTGAACAATCCATTGAATGGCTGATTGATCTGATTTGTTTTCACCAGTGTGTGCGCCTTACTCAAAAACTCTGTAACCCATCAATCCATCGGATACTGCCGGTGATCCAACATGCAGGATCAATAAAGTATTGTGATTCTGGGGATCCCTGCTCTGATCTGAATACTTCATGTACTGGTTCATTCCCAGTATTCCCAGTCGGCTTCCCTGTGTAGAGTACATCTTAGGAACAGATGTTTTATCTGATCTCTCAGCAAATCAATTCTACCTACGGGTACAAATAAAGTAACCTTGACTTTGACCTTGACCTACGTTGGCCCATAGAGGGCGCAGCGGCTCAGGACCAACTCTCCACACTCACCTTGTAATTAAATAAAGCTGCTTATCTTATCTAAACGTAGAGACGTGCGTGACACAAATAAGGATCCAGACTGACCTGAGATCAGATTTGAGCTGAAGGTCCTGATCAAAGTCTTAAAATAAAGAAATTAAAATAACTGTCAGACTAAAACGAGACCCAAGCGCTCCACGATGAGGTCTAAGACGAGACCCACGCGCTCCACGATGAGGTCTAAGACGAGACCCACGCGCTCCACGATGAGGTCTAAGACGAGACCCACGCGCTCCACGATGAGGTCTAAGACGAGACCCACGCGCTCCACGATGAGGTCTAAAACGAGACCCACGCGCTCCACGATGAGGTCTAAGACGAGACCCACGCGCTCCACGATGAGGTCTAAGACGAGACCCACGCGCTCCACGATGAGGTCCAAGACGAGACCCACGCGCTCCGCGATGAGGTCTAAGACGAGACCCACGCGCTCCACGATGAGGTCTAAGACGAGACCCACGCGCTCCACGATGAGGTCCAGCCTAACAGCATCCTGTTTGAGGTCTTTATTTCATGACTTGCTGGAGGAGGGACAGGTAAACCCCGCCCCTTTCCAAAGTCGAGGTCATGTTCTAAACACAAGCAGCTACCGGACCGGTCTCAGAACCAGAGCCCAGCTGAGATGTGACACCTTGTACTCACAGAGATGAGAGCGGGAGGGACGGCCGGCTCCTGGGCTCTGCTCGGAACCGCAGCCCCCTGCTGAGGAGAAACAAGAACCAATCAGAACAGCTGCAGGGATGATGTCATTACGACAGACGGAACCCTGCATGGAGATGAGAAGAATCTCGATGAGGCAGCTGTCTTTGGCAGTGAAGGGGCGGGGCCAGAGAACAATGAAACCACAGCGGGCATCGGACCAACCTGAGGCCCCCAGTCCTCAAAGCCCCCCTCAGCCATCGAGGAGCGACCGCCGGTCTGAGACTCAACCTGAGACCTGCCCTCTTTGAATGGTGGGGGGAGGATCTCCGGGGTCACCGGGGTCACCCCCATCGCTGCCGTCCTGCGACTCGGACTGGGAGACTTGACGGGTTTGATGATCTGCCTGAGGGCATGGGGGGGTCGCAACTCTCTCTGAAGAGCGGCGATGGCCGAGCCGGCGATGGACACCTGGCCGACGAGAAGAACGTTAAGGTCCAGAATCCAGAGTCCAGAAACAGTCCTCCAATCAACACCCAGCAAAACACCCAACGGGCTCCAAGAAGAACCCGGGTCGGGATGAAGCTCTGACCCATCACCGCAGAGCGATGTTAGGATGGAGGTGAAGCACACCGTGTGTTAGGGGGGGGTGCAGTGATGATGATGATGATGATGATGACGGGGGCCTTCTCTTGTCTTCTTACCTCGCGGCTAGCTTCATGCTTAGGAACAGAAACCTTAGAGACTGTGAAATGTGGAACTCCGGCGTCCGTCACGGAGGACGGCTCGCTCGCCGTCGGGATCTGGAGCAACCAACAGAGTTTATTGAGCGGCGAGGAGAACGCTGCCCCCGAGAAGCAGATCGTAGGTGAGGAGATCAAAGGTCAAACCTGCGACACCTGGGCTCTGTGTTGCTCTGAGCGGTCAACATGCTCGTCTACTGCCACCTGCACCCCCTCAGGTAAACCACCTTCCACATGCACAGGTAGGCGTACTCGGGCAAGGTCAACAGCAGCCACCACGGTAGCCACCGCCTCGGAGCGGCCTGCAGCCTCGGCCTGGAGACGACAAGATCAGCCACGGTGGGTGAGACGGTACCGAGGGCACGCAGCCTGCAGCACGCAGCCTGCAGCACGCAGCCTGCAGCACGCAGCCTGCAGCACGCAGCACGCAGCACGCAGCCTGCAGCACGCAGCACGCAGCCTGCAGCACGCAGCCTGCAGCACGCAGCCTGCAGTACGCGGCCTGCAGCACGCAGCCTGCAGCACGCAGCACGCCGCCTGCAGCACGCAGCCTGCAGCACGCAGCCTGCAGCACGCAGCACGCAGCCTGCAGCACGCAGCACGCAGCCTGCAGCACGCAGCCTGCAGCACGCAGCCTGCAGTACGCGGCCTGCAGCACGCAGCCTGCAGCACGCAGCACGCAGCCTGCAGCACGCAGCCTGCAGCCTGCAGCACGCAGCACGCAGCCTGCAGCACGCAGCCTGCAGCACGCAGCCTGCAGCACGCAGCACGCAGCCTGCAGCCTGCAGCACGCAGCACGCAGCCTGCAGTACGCAGCCTGCAGCACGCAGCCTGCAGCACGCAGCACGCAGCCTGCAGCACGCAGCCTGCAGTACGCGGCCTGCAGCACGCAGCCTGCAGCACGCAGCACGCCGCCTGCAGCACGCAGCCTGCAGCACGCAGCCTGCAGCACGCAGCACGCAGCCTGCAGCACGCAGCCTGCAGCACGCAGCCTGCAGTACGCGGCCTGCAGCACGCAGCCTGCAGTACGCGGCCTGCAGCACGCAGCCTGCAGTACGCAGCCTGCAGCACGCAGCCTGCAGCACGCAGCACGCAGCCTGCAGCACGCAGCCTGCAGCACGCAGCCTGCAGTACGCGGCCTGCAGCACGCAGCCTGCAGCACGCAGCCTGCAGCACGCAGCCTGCAGCACGCAGCCTGCAGCACGCAGCCTGCAGCACGCAGCCTGCAGCACGCGGCCTGCAGCACGCAGCCTAATCAACACACAAAAAACTCAAAAAGATTGTTATATTAATCCGAGAAAAGGCAACAGCGATCAATACCATCTTTACTTGATTTCCTCTCACGTCTTCCGGACTGCGGAAGATAAAACCTGTTTTCTCCTCCACGTCACACGCTTCGGTTTTAAGCTACGGCTAGCTAGCATCGCTCCTGATGTTACTCACGCATTCTGCTACACCATCGACAAACGACGACTTCTTGAATCCGACACTTCCATGAAGGCAGGAATGAACAGATGTTCTTCACGAGGCACCAGGTCAAAGGTCTCGTCCATCTGACTGGGTTCAAGTCTACGACTATCGTCAGGAGCCCGGCCAGAGCCCGCTCCGCTGCCTGCCACACCCATCATCAGCTCATCCACATCACCTGTGCTGCTCTGAACACCTGCTGCTCGTCTCCTCATCAGCCCCCCCTGCTGCTCAGTGTCAGACTTGTTCCTGTTTGCCTGCCTGATTGATCCGATTACTGCCTGCCCTTCTCCTGTCGTGCTTTTGGGTTCTCTATAAATCATCGCCGTTCTTCGTTCACCTGTCTGGTGGGCAGACGAGCTGCTTGGTTGGTTGCTTCATGACATCAGGTAAACGCTGAGGTCATCACAGAGCCTGCCTGCTGTGATCTCGGTCAGTGGAGCAGACCAAGTCGGTACGTGTAGGTTTAGTGGATTAACGTTTTTAACGTTTTCAGATCAGTCTGGACTCCGACTTGGCTGAAGGTCGTTAAGGACAGGCGAGGAAACGGGAGGAAGCGAGAGGAAATGGGAGCAAACGGGAGGAAACGAGAGCAAACGGGAGCAAACGGGAGCAAACGGGAGCAAACGGGAGGAAGCGGGAGGAAACGGGAACTAACGGGAGGAAACGGGAGGAAACGGGAGGAAACGGGAACTAACGGGAGGAAACGGGAGGAAACGGGAGCAAACGGGAGGAAACGAGAGCAAACGGGAGCAAACGGGAGCAAACGGGAGCAAACGGGAGCAAACGGGAGCAAACGGGAGGAAACGGGAGGAAACGGGAGGAAACGGGAGGAAACGGGAGGAAACGGGAGGAAACGGGAACTAACGGGAGGAAACGAGAGGAAATGGGAGCAAACGGGAGGAAACGAGAGCAAACGGGAGCAAACGGGAGCAAACGGGAGCAAACGGGAGGAAACGGGAGCAAACGGGAGGAAACGGGAACTAACGGGAGGAAACGGGAGCAAACGGGAGCAAACGGGAGGAAACGAGAGGAAACGGGAGCAAACGGGAGCAAACGGGAGCAAACGGGAGCAAACGGGAGGAAACGGGAGGAAACGGGAACTAACGGGAGGAAACGGGAGGAAACGGGAGCAAACGGGAGGAAACGGGAACTAACGGGAGGAAACGGGAGCAAACGGGAGCAAACGGGAGGAAACGAGAGGAAACGGGAGCAAACGGGAGCAAACGGGAGCAAACGGGAGGAAACGGGAGGAAACGGGAACTAACGGGAGGAAACGGGAGCAAACGGGAGCAAACGGGAGGAAACGGGAACTAACGGGAGCAAACGGGAGGAAACGGGAGGAAACGGGAGCAAACGGGAGGAAACGGGAACTAACGGGAGGAAACGGGAGCAAACGGGAGCAAACGGGAGCAAACGGGAGCAAACGGGAGCAAACGGGAGCAAACGGGAGCAAACGGGAACTAACGGGAAGAAACGGGAGGAAACGGGAGCAAACGGGAACTAACGGGAGGAAACGGGAGCAAACGGGAGCAAACGGGAACTAACGGGAAGAAACGGGAGGAAACGGGAGGAAACGGGAGCAAACGGGAGCAAACGGGAGGAAACGGGAGCAAACGGGAGGAAACGGGAACTAACGGGAGGAAACGGGAGCAAACGGGAGGAAACGGGAGGAAACGGGAACTAACGGGAGGAAACGGGCTCACACAGCATTTGTTACCAAAGAACAAAGTAAACAGAGTTGTGAGTCAGGCTAGCAGCTAGCACTGATGCTACCGTCGGCTAGCATCCGAGCAGCTGGAGCGTTGCACTCAAACCCATCCAGGGCGTTTCCTGTCTCCGCCCCCCTCACCTCTCTGGTCACCTGCTGCTCCCGGTGGAGCTGTGTGGCGCTGCTCAGGCTGCTCAGGCTGGTCAGGCTGGTCATACTGGTCAGGCTGGTCATACTGGTCATACTGGCCATGCTGGCCATGCTGGTCACGCTGGTGTAACCAGCTTCTGCTGGGTAATCTCCTTGTTTCCAGGGTGGCAGGACTTCTGCAGAGCCCAGTATCTGAGGAGGAAGATGTTGTGAGGATGATGATGGTTTCGTTGGATGCATACCTGTGTCAGAATACTCACCTGTTTCCTGGTCATGACTGGTGACCTGACTGGCCTGATGGGAGAGACAGACAGCCTGGAGGAGGGAGACACCGGCCTGCACACATCAGCAATGATCATCAGTTATTGATCTGCTCTTATTCCACTGACAGTAGAACCGGAGGAAACGTGTTTCCATCCAAAATAAGGAGGAGAGTGAATATCCTGAGTACGTGGGTGGGCGTGGCTCTAAACAATAGAAATAGAAAGCCTTTATTGTCCTTGTATAGTAGCGACACAATGACATTAGGATAAGTCAGCCAATCAGAAAGCGTTCCATGTCTTGAAGTGACGACACTTTCTGTATTCTTAATTAACCAATTGGTTTTTTCCAGTAATGATCAGATCAAAGGTTAAATATTGGTTGGATTCCACTGATGGAAGCGTAAGACTTTTAATAAAACGAGATCAAACTACCGACGGATTTCCAGACTTTGGCGTAAACCTGGCCTGAAGTAGGCCGAAGAGACAAAAAGGTGAGGCGTCCATCATTCTACTGATCACAGGTAGAACAGCCACCCTTCATTACTGGATTCATTTCATACCTGTCGAGTCAAACTGTATTTATAAAGCGCATTTAAAAACAGCCTCAGTGCTGTACAGTTAGTAATACTGTATACAGTACAATTACAATATAACGTAAATGATTCAAATCCGCATGCGCTAGTTTCAGAAAGAAAGTCTATTTTGTACCTGTAGAAGCCGCAGCGGACGAACTAGTGCCGTAGTTCACGTTCACTTGTTACGTTTAAATAAATAAGACAGTTATTCTTCTTCAGCATTGTTCAGATATTACATGTTTTGACGTTTTTATTTAATCTGCTTAGTAACATAAACTCATAGATTGCGCATGCTTTTTTCTAAGCACACACAGGAGCGAGACACACCACACTGCAGATAGTTGTGATTCATCTGTGAACTACCGTAGTACTAATCAATTTTATTGGTAAAAAACAAAAACAAAAAAAGCCGCATAGTAATATAAACCGCAGTGTTTAAAGTTTAGAAGAAAGGTGGCGGCTTATAGCCCGTAAACTACGGGTAATCATACACAAATATAATCAACAAAGGAGTGAACAACTTTCTCTAAGTCTTTTCTGCAGAGACAAGCCTTTACTTT
Source organism: Brachionichthys hirsutus (assembly GCF_040956055.1). Classification (NCBI taxonomy): domain Eukaryota; kingdom Metazoa; phylum Chordata; class Actinopteri; order Lophiiformes; family Brachionichthyidae; genus Brachionichthys; species Brachionichthys hirsutus. The sequence continues at coordinate 13,745,398 of NC_090908.1, read as the reverse complement.
TGCCAATAGTCTAAGCTGAAAGAAGCTCGAACCCGAACCCGAACCCGAAGTCAGTGTCCAAGATAACAGCAGAGGGGTGAGAGTCAGACTTCAGGGTGCCCGATGGCCTCTCAGATCCATCTAGGGGATCTTCTGGGCCAAATAAAATCATCTCTGTTTGATTTCCATGCAGGCTTGGATGTCATCGAGGTCGTCTCATAAGACCTGGACAGAGGTTTGCTCATTTGGTTTTAGCAAAGCAATGAAATGAGACATTATGTTATCTGAATATGGATCCCAATGGCAACATATATATTGAGAAAAGTAGAGGACCCAAAGTAGAACCCTGAGGCACCCCACAAGTCAGTTCCCAAAGAACACTGGCCGAGCTGCCTGCGAGATAGGAATGAAACCCTTAAGTGCTGGAGGTAAGTACGCCCTTACCTGACAGGTGTGGGCGTCGGCCCTTTGACATGTCTGACGGGTGAAGGTGACTGCTGCCGTCCTCCCGTCATCTTAGATACAAATGATGGCGGTGACTTGGAGGTGGGCTTTGGGGGGACTCTGGGAGGGGTCTTATGAGCCAGCTGATGAGCCATCATTGCCCCTTCTGCGTGCACGTCCATCACGGTGGTGGCCTGAAAGCCGACCATCTTCTGAAAGACACTTGCATCATTAATAATTAATAATGAAGAATTGTACATTTACTTCGAGCTTATAGCAAAACTCAATGTTTTAATTCGCTTGATTCTTCTTGCAGTACAATACAGCATTCAGCAGCACTTCCAGATCCCAGGTCATGTTCTCCACTGGACCGCCCCACGTTTAGCATCTCCTAGTTTAGATGAGTAGAGGGACCTGACTCTGAAGACAAAGATGCGGATCTCCCAACAGATCCATGAAATGATCTTCACCCTGATGGTCCTTCACTCGAGCACATTCTCACGCAAACAACCAGAATCCACACATTTCAGCTTTCGCTTCTGGGGATGATGATGGCAACAAATTAAAGAGGAATGTTTCTTCAACATTTCCTTCAAGCCCTGCAGGACCCAGTGGTCCTACATCTGGGTCCTACGGTCTGGGTCCTACGGTCTGGGTCCTACATCTGGGTCCTAGAGTCTGGGTCCTAGAGTCTGGGTCCTACATCTGGGTCCTACGGTCTGGGTCCTACGGTCTGGGTCCTACGTCTGGGTCCTACGTCTGGGTCCTACGTCTGGGTCCTAGAGTCTGGGTCCTACGTTTGGGTCCTACGTCTGGGTCCTACGGACTGGGTCCTACGGTCTGGGTCCTACGGACTGGGTCCTACGTTCGGGTCCTACGTTTGGGTCCTACGTCTGGGTCCTACGGACTGGGTCCTACGTTTGGGTCCTACGGTCTGGGTCCTACGTCTGGGTCCTACGTCTGGGTCCTACGGTCTGGGTCCTACGGTCTGGGTCCTACGTCTGGGGTACGCATGTCCATGGACTCGTGGTCAGAGCGCTCGTTCGTTCGGCGCCCCTCCCTCACCGTTTGCACTCTGGTCTGAGAAGTCTCCATCTGAGGCGCAGACACGGCGGTTTTGGTTTTCTTCGTAGGTACGGCCTCCTCGCCTGCAGCAGAGACACATCCAGTAGCCGATCAGCTGGTCACCGCATGCTCATCATCAATACATTAGAAACAGAACGGTCTCACGGTGACTGACCCTGGACCAGCAGCTCCGCCGTGGACGTGGCTCGCCCGCTGCTGTTGGCGGCTGTCACGGAATATGTCCCAGAATCCTCGGGGAAGGCCTCGGCCATCAGAAGGCTGTGCAGGTCTCCCTCCTGGAGGATCCTGAAGTCGGCTGAACTCTGGATCTCAGCTCCCTCTCTGTAGAACTTCACCACAGGTGTAGGGATACCTGTGACTCGGACGTCCAGCCTCACCTGGCTGCCCTGTCTCACCGCGGAGCTCTGCAGCCGCTGAAGGAAGCTAGGGGGCGCCGTCTCGGCTGCGTAGAAAGGACACACATTTCATCCGGATCAATCCCCCCCTTTTTGTCCACCGCCATTGTACATAGTATGTGTTTTTTTATTCTATTGTTATTTTGCATCAATTGAGTAATTTAATATTAGTTTTATTTATATTGTTAAATGTCGATGATTTATGTACGAAGGACTTTCAGCGGAAACAAGACCGCAAGAAATGCTCCTCTGAGACAGGATGTTTGATGTACTTGTACTGTAATACATGCTACTGTGTGACTGTACTCGTACTGTAATACATGCTACTGTGTGACTGTACTCGTACTGTAATACATGCTACTGTGTGACTGTACTTGTACTGTAATACATGCTACTGTGTGACTGTACTCGTACTGTAATACATGCTACTGTGTGACTGTACTCGTACTGTAATACATGCTACTGTGTGACTGTACTTGTACTGTAATACATGCTACTGTGTGACTGTACTCGTACTGTAATACATGCTACTGTGTGACTGTACTCGTACTGTAATACATGCTACTGTGTGACTGTACTTGTACTGTAATACATGCTACTGTGTGACTGTACTCGTACTGTAATACATGCTACTGTGTGACTGTACTCGTACTGTAATACATGCTACTGTGTGACTGTACTCGTACTGTAATACATGCTACTGTTACTGTACTCGTACTGTAATACATGCTACTGTTACTGTACTTGTACTGTAATACATGCTACTGTTACTGTACTCGTATTGTAATACATGCTACTGTGTGACTGTACTTGTACTGTAATACATGCTACTGTTTGACTGTACTTGTACTGTAATACATGCTACTGTGTGGCTGTACTTGTACTGTAATACATGCTACTGTGTGACTGTACTTGTACTGTAATACATGCTACTGTGTGACTGTACTTGTACTGCAATACATGCTACTGTGTGACTGTACTTGTACTGCAATACATGCTACTGTGTGACTGTACTTGTACTGTAATACATGATACTGTGACTGTATTTGTACTGTAATACATGCTACTGTTTGACTGTACTTGTACTGTAATACATGCTACTGTTTGACTGTACTTGTACTGTAATACATGCTACTGTGTGACTGTACTTGTACTGCAATACATGCTACTGTGTGACTGTACTTGTACTGTAATACATGCTACTGTGTGACTGTACTTGTACTGTAATACATGCTACTGTGTGACTGTACTTGTACTGTAATACATGCTACTGTGTGACTGTACTTGTACTGCAATACATGCTACTGTGTGACTGTACTTGTACTGTAATACATGATACTGTGACTGTACTTGTACTGTAATACATGATACTGTGACTGTACTTGTACTGCAATACATGCTACTGTGTGACTGTACTTGTACTGTAATACATGCTACTGTGTGACTGTACTTGTACTGTAATACATGCTACTGTGTGACTGTACTTGTACTGCAATACATGCTACTGTGTGACTGTACTTGTACTATCTAATAAATATATATATATTTGACTCTTTTATGGTGAAACGTTTCAGCAACAAACTTAAGAAGTGATTTCATTGCTCGTCATTTTTAGAGAAACCTCTAAAACATCCAAAAGGAATAAAAGGTGACGTTTCAGGTGTAATTCGAGCTGCACCTGGATGGATTGGTGCTCACCTGTGACGAGGAGCTCGGCGGTGCTCGTGGCTTGTCCGGCTCCGTTGGTGGCTCTGATGGAGAACCTTCCGCTGTGGGCGGCGGTCACAGCAGGGATCCTCAGAACAGCGCGGCCGTCGCTGAGCGAGATCTGAACGCCGGGAAGAGCGGCGGCAGAAAGAACCTGGCCATCACGGAACCAGCTCACCTCAGGAACCGGAGCACCTGAGGAGGGACGGAACCCAAAGACGGCCGGTTCTAGAACATCTCTGGATGTTGAATCCAATAGAAACAAATACGATGCTACTGCCAATACCAAGCTAACACTGAGCTACAAACAGCGTAGCATCATGCTGAGATCAAACACGGCTGGACTAGCATCATGCTGAGATCAAACATGGCTGGACTAGCATCACGCTGAGATCAAACACGACTGGACTAGCATCATGCTGAGATCAAACATGGCTGGACTAGCACCATGCTGAGATCAAACACGGCTGGACTAGCATCACGCTGAGATCAAACACGACTGGACTAGCATCATGCTGAGATCAAACACGGCTGGACTAGCATCACGCTGAGATCAAACACGACTGGACTAGCATCATGCTGAGATCAAACACGACTGGACTAGCATCATGCTGAGATCAAACATGGCTGGACTAGCATCATGCTGAGATCAAACACGGCTGGACTAGCATCATGCTGAGATCAAACACGGCTGGACTAGCATCATGCTGAGATCAAACACGACTGGACTAGCACCATGCTGAGATCAAACATGGCTGGACTAGCATCATGCTGAGATCAAACATGGCTGGACTAGCATCATGCTGAGATCAAACATGGCTGGACTAGCATCATGCTGAGATCAAACACGGCTGGATGCCCTCCTGTAGAAATGTCAGTGAAGCTAAATGCTAACACCCTAAAAGTTCTCAAGTAGCAATATGGGGATGCTAGTCCTGGATTAGCTTTCATGTCAAATAGACTATTAGTAATAATGACATAGAGGTCAAAGCTGGCTGACCCCACCGCTGCATGCCCCTCCCCCAACAGTGACATCACTTACCACTAACTTGAGCCTCAAACGTCGCAGCACTGCCCTCTAGTGCCACGACGCTCTGCAGCGGCTGCGTGAATGTCGGTGCCTGTGTTGACATGTTGGTGGACACCCTGGGGACAGACACAAGACAAAGATGACAATTATAATATTATATTATTATAATAATATTATAATATCATTATTATAATATTATAATATCATTATTATAGCATCTGACATTAATCCCACGTTTTTCTTTGGTATGAATTTACAAATGAAACCTGTTTCCTCACAGACGGAGGGTGCCAGTCCAGATCCACCCGACGACCTGGGGCCGTTTACAGCCCCCCCTTCTACCTGGCTCTGTGTGGCTGACGACCTGGGGCCGTTTACAGGCCCCCCCCTTCTACCTGGCTCTGTGTGGCTGACGACCTGGGGCCGTTTACAGCCCCCCCCTTCTACCTGGCTCTGTGTGGCTGATGACCTGGGGCCGTTTACAGCCCCCCCCTTCTACCTGGCTCTGTGTGGCTGACGACCTGGGGCCGTTTACAGCCCCCCCCTTCTACCTGGCTCTGTGTGTCTGATGACCTGGGGCCGTTTACAGCCCCCCCCTTCTACCTGGCTCTGTGTGGCTGACGACCTGGGGCCGTTTACAGCCCCCCCCTTCTACCTGGCTCTGTGTGGCTGATGACCTGGGGCCGTTTACAGGCCCCCCCCTTCTACCTGGCTCTGTGTGGCTGATGACCTGGGGCCGTTTACAGGCCCCCCCTTCTACCTGGCTCTGTGTGGCTGACGACCTGGGGCCGTTTACAGCCCCCCCCTTCTACCTGGCTCTGTGTGTCTGATGACCTGGGGCCGTTTACAGCCCCCCCCTTCTACCTGGCTCTGTGTGGCTGATGACCTGGGGCCGTTTACAGCCCCCCCCTTCTACCTGGCTCTGTGTGGCTGACGACCTGGGGCCGTTTACAGCCCCCCCCTTCTACCTGGCTCTGTGTGGCTGATGACCTGGGGCCGTTTACAGGCCCCCCCCTTCTACCTGGCTCTGTGTGGCTGACGACCTGGGGCCGTTTACAGCCCCCCCCTTCTACCTGGCTCTGTGTGTCTGATGACCTGGGGCCGTTTACAGCCCCCCCCTTCTACCTGGCTCTGTGTGGCTGATGACCTGGGCCGTTTACAGCCCCCCCCTTCTACCTGGCTCTGTGTGTCTGATGACCTGGGGCCGTTTACAGCCCCCCCTTCTACCTGGCTCTGTGTGTCTGATGACCTGGGGCCGTTTACAGGCCCCCCCCTTCTACCTGGCTCTGTGTGGCTGATGACCTGGGGCCGTTTACAGGCCCCCCCTTCTACCTGGCTCTAGACTTGCTGCAGGTGTGACTGCTTGCTTGTCTATCAATGTGCTCTTGGACTCGTCCCGCTCAGGATAAGTGGTCAGAAAATGGACACCCTAAAATCCTTTGTCACACACCCGACCCGTTCAGGTCCTCTGGTCCAAGGCCAGTGAAGCAGAACGTCCTGATCAGGGATTTCTGACTTTTTTTTGGAAATCAACAATTGATTTTGACTCCAGACTGATGATTAACCTTTTACATTTTAACCTTTTACAGAACGTCTAAAATAAAAATGTGGATGTCTCCAGCGATGAAGCTCCTTTCTAATCTTGAAGCTTTATTTTTAGGGATCCGTCCTGGGACCTGGACCCGGCTCCATGGGGTCTGGGTGATAAACCAGCAGCTGATTCACCACAGAGCTCGGACCAGATTAGAATCATGGTTTCACATTTCAGTCGAGTTCAGCTTGAATCTAATCTTTACTTCGTAGAAAAGAAAAGCTCGTACATTTTTACAGGAGTTTTTGTACCAACATGAAAGGTTCGCTGGTGAGTCTGGATCAAAGCCCATCCTTGAGCCACAACACAGTCGATGACGATGAATATATTTATTAGATAGAATGTTAGAGCAGTACAAGTACACTCACACATCCTGTCTAAGGTCCACCAGAATAAATCCGGTCCGACTACGAGCCTGCTTGACTCTGGTCTAAGGGGAGCCACGATCAGACCGCGTCTGATTGGTTGTTTCTGCTCGCTAAGAACCTTTAGCAACATCATAAACATCACATTCACACGTGTGTGCGCGTGTGTGTGTGTGTGCGTGTGTGTGTGTGCGTGTGTGTGTGTGTGTGTGTGTGTGTGTGTGTGTGCAGCAAAGATTTCAGACAAGAAAACTGGGAGGATATGAAGAAAGGCTTTTAAGACGTGCGTCTATGAATAGCTGCTCGGGGGACAGCTAATCGTAACACTCCAGCCATGACTGCATGTACTCAAGTACTTGTACTTCACAGTAGTTTACTGCCCTGCACAGACAGCTGGAATCCTAATGAACAGTAAAGGAATGATTGAGCATTTAAGCTCCTCCTCTCAGAACTTCACCCTGCAGAACCGGTGATGTTTGGACGTACAGCACCTGTGCAGGTTGTCAATCATCCAGGTGGAGGTAAATCAAGAACAGCAAAACATTTCAAGCGTTCCTTTATATACTTCTGAAAGACTATTTTAATGTGTTTTCACAAACACATTATTCCAGAATATGCCTCAGAATACCTTTAAAGTACATCGTACTAGAAATAAATGAATCATCTAAAGAATAAGCCTAACCTATAAATAAATCCAACTGAAGGACAGACCACCAGCTGTTCCTCCAAAATAACACTTCAGCGATGCTGACAGTCCCTCTGGGGGGGGGGGGGGGGTCCAGCAGACACCGTCACTAAGAATAGCCCCGTCCCCTGATTGACAGGCACCATGTGGCACATTGCTGGAACCGATAGCCCCGTGGCTGATTCCCTTAAAAAGCCATCAGAGTCCAGCCCGACGCTCAGGTCTATTCTGGGACGTCCCGTTTTAACCGCCCCCCCTTAAACCCCCACCAGTGTGGCAGAGCGGTGCCAGGTGTTCCTCCAGCTGCTCCCGTCAATCACTCAAACTCTCAAAGCACTTACTTGTGAGACCAAGGATGCCTGGGTGGCCCTCAGGGCAGGAACCCGAAATCCCTTTATCCAGAACACTGGGAGGAGATCCAGGAGAACCAGGAGAACCAGGAGAACCAGGAGAACCAGCTGAGGCTGAAGGAAGCCCTCCGTCCGTCAGCGCCGGCGAGTTCTGGTCCCTCCAGCCGAGGCGTCCAGGCTGGGAACGCTGACTGCTCGGAGCAACCAGAACCACGACAGGCTTTTATACGCCTGTGACATCACAGGGGAGAGCAGCTCCCATTGGTCAGTCCTCAGTCCAGCCAGGAATCATGGGAGACGAGGCAGCCATTTTATGCAACTGGTCACACCTGTTGTGCCGTTTCCTCAACAAAAAAGAATAAAACACCTGAAGAGATTATTTTTACTTCTTGAACGACATCTTTTGAATCTCTTGAAGTTTCTTCCAATCCCATAATTAAAAGACGCCCGATTCTTCAAAGAACAAATACTAGAAAGTCGATTCTTTGTTTCACCTCTCTCCGATCCACGTGGAGGAGGCGGCAGGTAGGGACTACGCCCAAACGGGCGGGGCGGGGCGGGGCGGGGGCGTCGACATTACTAACTACTTTATAATGTCCTATTAAACAAACCTCACAATAAATGAGATTTAAGAACAATAAATGAGATATTCTCATTACATAAGAGCAATACAAGCCAAACGCCTTCGGTCCTCCTATCAAACCGTCCGGAGGGGATTGGAGCCCACAACCCTGAAAAAGATGAATGGATGAACACATGCAGAACCAGAGAAAGGGCGGAACGTCCACAGCACCAAACCCGTGCACGTAGCCGGACAGAACTCTGTGGTGAGATGCTAAACTGAAGGGCGTTACCCATTACTTGTACGTGTACGTGTACTTGTACTTGTACGTGTAGCGACAATGACGTTGAACCTAACCGAATATTTCTATACTTCGCTGCAGGCCACATTTGGCGTGGTGGGCTGGGCTAGAACCGGCCTCCAGCCTTTGATCTGGTCCGTCCTCTCGCTCAATAGTTCTGGTTCCTACGGAGCTCTGAGAGTCCGAGACTGAACGTAGAACAGCTAAAGGAAGACGAGGAAGACGAGGACGGAGAACGAGGCAGAAGGAAAGAACCAAACGGACCCGTTCCTCTTCAGGTGTGAGAAACGTTTATTTGTTAACAAACGATGACATCACCACGCTG